>NW_004444118.1:2514111-2534167 GCF_000243295.1 Trichechus manatus latirostris | reverse complement strand
AGGAATTTTTGTCTTTTTCTTTCTAGTGCTGAAAGTTTATGACTCTCTAGTTAAGGCACGGCACATTTTGCATTAACAGTGGGCAATTTCAACTTTAAATGTTTAGGTCATGTGTTTCCCAAAAAACATCAGAATAACTCAGAAATTCAATTTACCTTGTTATTAAAAGACACTTCCCCGATTACCTCTCACAATCTGAAACATTTTCTAAATCTATACATGTCTCAGCTAAGGTGCGGAAAATATGAACAAAAGCCCTGCAACTCATTATACAGACCTGTCCACGTCCAGGGGATGGTGGGCATGGACACAGAGAACACAATATATCCCTTTGCAAGAAGAGATGAAATAGCTACAATCTGTCAGGAAGAGCTTCCCTAAGAGCTGATCTCTGGGTATATGAAGCTACCCAGATTGTGATAGTGCAGGGGAAAAAATGAGTTATTGGAGGGTCCCAACTCACTTTTCCTATGACAAACCAGTGAGACTACTGCAGGCATAGCTGTCCACTCACCTGTCTGGGAATACCTGGTACCATGCCCTTCCTCTGGGAAAAAATGCTTCTCACTCATTCCAGGGGTAGGAGGAATTTCAGAAACAGGTAACTCTTCAATATCATCGTAACCATTTTCAGTGGCATCAGTCTGCTTTCCTGGAGGGTCTGAAAGCAGACAAGGACTTAGGCGGAATAGCAAAATATTGGTTGGACTAAGTGGTGTCCTAAGTCCCTTCTAATGCAGAGATTCTACTAGTTGATAAATATAGGCCCCAGATTCCAAGGCTGTCTGAAAGGTACATATTTGATCTCAATATTCCCATAAACCATTAAAATCTTCAAAATATTTGAATGTATTAAGGTTGATGATATTTTTCTAAAAAGGCCTCTCAGACCGTAAAGAATCAACTAAAGCTATTGTGCTATGAATTTCAGGTACTATTTTCAACATACGGTAAGAGAGCTGCAACACATAATATATACGTACCCGTAACTGAGGGAGTGTGAATCTGGATCAAGAGAACCCAGGCTACAAACTTAGCCTCTGAGGCTGTGGGAGACACACAGCTGCCAGGGAGAGGGTTGCCTGGGTATCACCCAGAGACAAGAGATCCCACCGATCTCAATCACAGGAGGCCTAGGTTTCGATTCCCTCCAGTGCTCTATTGATCTCGACAACTCATTCCACAGAGCCCTTGTGGACATACCCTGCCCCAAGCAAGGGCTGTCCATCTCTACTACTGTGGAAGATCCAGGGAGAAAATTCTCCTCTCTGAAGCCTCTTGTAAATAAGAGGTCCTGGTAGCTGGTAAGCAAAACAGTATGCACTCCGTGTGTTCTAGGGCTTTGTAGAAGTCAATTTCTTTTTTATCTCAACATACATATAAACCACCTAAAAATATTGCACTATCTCAGGGTCAAAATCATATTTCCCAGTGTTCTCTCCTAGCATGGATTTTTTGCTATTATTAGTTTCAAATGTCATTTTAAAAAACATGGTCTTTGAATCTATAACAATACATTAGGTGCATGTCCATGACTGAGTAGAAGTGAATACAGAGAACTGAGCCTGATCTTTCCTTTTCTGAGTCCACAGGGTGGGCAGAGAGAAGAAAAAATTGTTGCCAGCTGGAAAGAAGAGACACTTCTAATCCTAATCACAGAAGAATGTTCTCCTCAGACGTGATTCCTCCTCATCCTCACCATTTAGGGACAAAGCAATTCCTCTTACCTAGGACAGATTCAGGATCTGTATCCTCCTCATTGTTTCCTGTGTAATATGGCAGCTTAGTCAATGACTCATCAGACAGTTTTCCTGGTAGGGAGGAAAACATCAAAGACAAAGAGCAAAACTTTTCCCACAGTATATGGTCCAATGTCAAGGTTCAGAAGAAATCTTGAAGCTTCAGATTAGTAGAGAGAGGGCTTGATGCTCCTGCCTTAAGAGGATGCTGCCATGTGAAGTTGTGATAGTTGTGGGATCTGCGCTTGCTGAAGGTACCCAAACCCATAGCCAGCTTATGAACAGTGGGGAGGACATAGGATACACACCTGAGTTGTCCAACAGGTCCTCCTTCTCTGGTTGTAAAATGTAATCATCAATATCCTCGTACAAAGCCTCATCGAGAGCACCTTCAAAACTAGATAAGACTGAGGAAAGCAGCACAGTTCAGAGACTGACCTGAAGATATTCCCTTTACCAATAGACAAAGCCTTCAGTGCTCCCCAATGCTCACCCTTGGAGAAACCCCTTTGGGCTCCAGGGCGCCTTTCTTTAGCCTTGTGCTTTCTTGTGTCAGAACTAGTTTTCTTGATCCTGATCTTGGTCATATATACTCAATCTCCACTGACACTGTTCACACAGGAAGCCATACTTTTTGAGAACTTCCACACTCAACCCAGCACCAAAGACTCGAGTTACTCAAACCTTGACGTCTATTGTAGAGAAGGTGGGGTTTTGCCAGATAATGAGGTTGAAGCCTAAAACTTGTACACTTTTCTTGACATTACAATTGGCTCAATGCTCTCCTCACATACTTTTCAGGTCATTTAGCATCTCTAAGGCCCACCTCGGAGCTCTGTTCTCCATCTGTGCAGCTGAGTTCCCAAGAAGATAAGGACCAGGAAGAGAAGGGCCCCCAGAATGAGGCAGATGACCACAGGTAGGGAGAAGATGTCGGAGACAGGGTCTGAGCCTGAACTTGTGCCTAAGGAGAAAAAAGAACGATGAGATTTTAGAGAGGATCATAAGCCCAGGAGAATCCCCTCATCGTAGTCATCTGCTGAGTCCTCAGCACCATGAAGTCACCAGTTCACATACAATGGGTCTGCCTGAACCCCAAGATGTGACCAAGCCAGGTCCTTCCCTGAGCTGTGTCAACTGTCTTCTGAACCTGCTCCTAAGGAGTTTCTATAAAGTAAATGCTGGTGAACCTTAGGAGCTTCATGGTTGCCATAACTTACTGGAGCTATAAACATCTGGTAACCAGGACTTTCACGTACTGATACGGTTCATTTTGCCAGAAATATGTAGAGTACAGAGCACAGGTCCCGGAAAATCTGAGTTTCTCCTCTATCACTTGGCTTGGAGCAGAAAAATCACTTACCTCCAACGGTCAGGGAAGATGTTGTCCTCTTACCTGGAGGGAAGAGAAGGAAAATGGGACCACTGTACTGAGTTGGCCTGGAAAAACCTTCGGGTCACACCTCCCATCACTGGCACTTGCTTCTATCCCACATTCCAGAAGAGAAGATCACAGCATCTCCAATGTCAGAGCACAGGGTAGCAGGTAGGCCCAGGAAGTGCTTCTGGAGACAAACTCACATCTCCTTCAGCATTAGCCCTCTCTCCTGTCCCTCCACTCACCAGAGCACCTCACTCCAGCATCCTCCTCGTGCTTACAGTTGTTCTGCCCCCAGGGCTGCGCAGCACAGGCCCACAGGGAAGACTCCCTGCCTCTGCACCGCACCTCGTCCAGCCAGATGCTCCCATTTCCTGGGCCAAATGCAGCCTCCTGCAGGGCTTCCAGGGCAGAGCCACAGTCCAGCTGCTGACACACCACCTCGGCCTCTGCCAGGCTCCAGGAGTCGTCACACACTGTGCCCCAGGAGCCGTTGTGCCAAATCTCCACTCGCCCTGAGCATGTGGTGTCTCCTCCCCTGAGTCGAAGCTTCTCTTTGTCTGGAAAGGCAGCAGCACTTCCTGTTACTGGCCTGGTGGGAGGAAGGCACCCTGAGGACCAACAGGGGAGGTGGGAGGGGCTGAAGTACCTGTGCAGGGGGCAGCAGTGGGACAGCTCTTCGGTTTCTTTCCTGAAGAAATAGACAATGGGGAAGAACCGGATTAGGGGGAGCTGGGGACCATCACACGGTCACCAAGTTGGACTGTTCCAGGACAAGGCTTCCTAAGATCCCATTCGGCACAAAAAGAAAGGGAAATCATGAGCCCAGAGAAATCAAAGGCTTCATATCAACTTCAACAGGTGAACAACTAATATATATATTTAAGAATCAATTGCCATCAATTCTGACTCATGGAGACCCCATGTTGTGTCAGAGTAGAACTGTGCTTCATAGGGTTTTCAGTGGCTGATTTTTAGAAGTAGATTGCCAGACCTTTCTTCTGAGGCCCCTCTGGGTAGACTCTAACTACCAACCTTTCAGTTAGCAGCCGAGTGCATTAACCTTTTGCACCACCCAGGGACTCTGAGACATATACTGGTGTTACTTTTTTCTCTTTTTTTTTTTTTGTTTCTGTTTTTTGTTTGTTTGTTTGGTTTTTTTTTTTGTTTGGTTTGGGTTTTTGAGCTACGTCTTCATCAGTTCAAGTAAAAAATAATATTCTCCTTCTAGCTCATGAAGGTGAAAAGAATTTTGGGCTATAGCGTTCTGACCTCATTGCCAATGTGGAATTTTACCACCACCTAGCATAGTGCTTAGTAAATGTTCATTTTAAGTGAAGGCCCATCTCTTGTCTTCCTTATGTGAGGTCATAAACTCCAGTGAACAAAATTTAAGTTTCCAACACAGTACAAGCTCAAGATGCTCATGTCTTCTATTCACTTCTACATGTTTTAACTTAGTGCTTTCAGGCCTGAACACCTTTTTTTTTGTTTCTCCAAAAACTTTGGATTTTGAGGTTCAAGAATTGATGTTCCCAATACATAAATGCATTTTGTAGGCTTAATCTGAAATTTAAGCCATACAATTAAAATATAAATTTGCATAAACAAGCACATAGAAGGATGGTGTAGTCTACCCAAATTCAGATAAATAAGTCACCTGCACAAATGATGTGAGCTACTTCTTTTGGAGAGCATGATCTGTTGTTCCAGGGATCAGAAAGACACTGCCACAGAGAGGTGTCACTTTTCCGACACTGGATTCCATCCACCCAAAGGGGCTGAGAGAGTGTCCTGATACCAGCCAAAATGTTGAGCTCGCCAGTGTCCCCACAGCCCAACTGCCTGCAGATCACAGACAGGGTGGTGGGCTCCATTGGGCTTCTGCAGACGCTGCCCCACGTCCCGTTGTAGAAGACCTCCAGCCAGCCAGCACAGTCATGGTCATCACTCACCAGCCTGAGGGCCAGGGACTCTGAAAGTAGAGATGGAAGGAATGAGGGCACTGGGCCCCAGTGTGGCTGACATAGTGCTGTGATCCCTCATCTCCAGGTGATGGAACTGCTTATCTCAGACACTGCAGAGGAGTTTCCCACCTTGAAGGAGTTCATAAATTTCTTTCTGATTCATTTTCTTAATCAGGGTTTAATCTCTTGTGCCCTGCTGTCTCTCTTTATAGGGACTGGAACAACTGAGGTGAGGAGAAGCAGCCCTCCAGTTATTGCCTCAGCCTCTGGGAGATACACTAATACAAATAAGGTGTGGGTGGGAGTTTGCAAGTCATTTAGTTTTCTTTTTTACTACTTCTGAAATATAAGTGCTGTTTTTATTTGGAACACTAGAAAAAACTATCTTGTCTGATGAAATCACTGCTGGACGAAATCTAGCATTCACAGCTATTTGAGCACCAAGGACCACAGCAAGAAGACCCCTTCCCCTGTGGCTCACTCAGATCATTCTCCCTGGGGGCCCAGACCCTACCCCTGTGGAGCTCCGTGATGCCTTCCCCAGGATGTAAGCAACAGGAACAGCAGACCTGAGCAGATGACTCCTGCGTCCTCCTTGTGCCTGCAGTTGTGCTGTCCCCAGCCCCGGGAAGGGCACCTCCACACATGGGACTCCTGTCCTGTGCATTTCAGGTCATCCAGCCAGATGGGTCCTGTTCCTTCCCCGAAATGAGAAGAACCAATGGCTTTAATGGCCACTCCACAGCCCAGCTGTCTGCACACCACGTGGGCGTCGTTCATGTCCCAGTTGTCATCACAGATGTTGCCCCAGGAACCCTGGTGAAGGATTTCCACTCTCCCAGCACAGGGACTGCCCCCATCCACCAGGCGGAGCCATCTGTTCTCTGGGGAGAGAGAGTCATGTCAATGGGGAATTTATACAGGATGAGAGAGGTTCTGGTCCTGTGGGACTCCTCACCTGAGCAGTTAGCAGCACTGTCCTCCGAGGCTGCAGAGCCCGCTGGGTGAGATACGGAGTTGTTGCATGGAAGCAGAAGCTGGGTCTGGTTTCCTGCAAAGGGCATACCATTCAGCAGGACCAGCTACATAATTTGTAGGGCTCAATGCAAAATAAAATATGGGGTCCCTTTTTCAAAAATTATTAAGGATTTCAAGACAGTGACAGAAGAGCATTCTAAGGCACAGGTCACACCCCTTGAACTCAGCTCTGATGTTCACCTCTAGGGGCTGGGATCAGAAACATTACAGCTTAAGAAACGCAGTCAATGAAACTACCATAACCCATTACACATTGCCGTCAAGTCGATTCTGACTCATAGAGACAATATAGGACAGAGTAGAACAGCCCCACAGGGTTTCCAAGGAGCAGCTGGTAGATTTGAACTTCCACCCTTTTGGTTTGCAGCTAAGCTCTTAACCACTGCACTACCAGGGCTCCAGAACTACCATATATTACCCAGCAATTCCACGTCTAGGTATGTACCCAAAAGACTTGAAAGCAGAGACTCAAACAGAGACTTGTACACTAATGATCACTGCAGCACTATTCACAATAGCCAAAAGGTGGAAAGAACATAAAAGCCCATCAACAGATGAATGGATAAACAAAATGTGGTACATACATACAATGGAATACTACTCTGCTACTAGGAGAAATGAAGTTTTTATATATTCTACAATATGGATGAAGCTTGAAGACATTATGCTGAGTGAAATAAGTCTATCATAAAAGGACAAATATTGCATGACCTCACTTATATAAAAAGACAAAAATATACAAATGTATAGAGACCAAAGTTCCTTAGTGGTTGCCAGGGGCAGGAGGGAGAGGAAGGGAAGGATTATTGCTTATGGCGTACTGAATTTCGGTTTCTAGTGATGGAAAAATTGCATCAGTTAAGGGTAGGGTTGCATAGCCTACTAACGTAATTGCTGTCAATAAATTGTACACCTGTAAACAGCTAGACTGGCAAAAGTTGTGCATAGATATATTTGCAACAATAACAAAAAAAAAGAAAAAGTAGCTGCTGAGGCTGCTTATGTACAACCAAACATCTCACAGGATTTGGTTCCTTGGTTTGGAGGTTTAGGGTCATGGTTTCATGGGACATCCCAGTTAATTCGCCTAATATCATGTTTAGTGCTTCTGTTCTACCTCCTAGTTCATTGTGTAGTGCGTGGGGTCTTAAAAGCTTGCAAGCTGCCACCAAAAGTACAGCAATTTGTCTCTATTCACCTGGATCAACAGATGAAGAAGGAAAGTCAGGAATAGGAGAAGGAATGGAATGTGTGGCTAATTGCTTCCATGAACAACTGCCCCTTTGCCACGACACCAGAACTGGATGGTGCCTCGCTATCATTACTGAACATTTTGATCAAAGATTCTATAGAATAATCCTGATCAAAAGGGAGAAAATGAAGAACAGAATTTCAAATTCTCATGGACTCTAGATTTTCTGGAGACATGGGAGCTGGAGAAACCCGCAAAACTACTGCCCTGAGATAATCTCTAAAACTTAAACCAAAAGTATCCCTTGAAGTCTTCTTAAATCAAATAACAGTTTAGCTTAATTAGTAAAGAATATCTTCCTTGAGCATTTGCTCTTTTAAGATCTATCTATATGGGATCAAATTGACAACAGCAACTCAAAGGATTAGATAGAAATCTTAGGGGGCAATGAGTTTATGTTAATGGGAGAGAAACAACTTAGAAAAGGAAGATGAGGATGGTTGCACAACTCGAAGAATGTAATCAATGTCACTGAATTTTACATATAGAAACTTGAATTGGTGTACATTTTTGCTGTAAATATTCTCAACAACAACATGAAAATAAAATAATTTTTAAAAGAAAACAAATCTACAGCTAAAAAAAAGAAGGAAAGAAAGAAATAGAGTCAAGAGCAGGAGTGAGCAAGTCAGAGGCCACAGAATGAGACCCGCAGGCTGAAGCCCACATGGAATTACTCTTTCCTCAATTTCTGCCTGGAGCTGAAAAGTGAAGGACCCATGAGAATAGGCAAGGTATTCCCCAGAAGTCTTCGTTTATGACTTCCACCTTCAGGACCCCCTGCTCAGGCACGCATCCATCAGGGAGAGTCCTAAATATATCAGCCCTTATCTCTCTTACCTGAGCAGATCACAGACGCAGCACCTCCCTGGGAACAGTCAGGATACCCCAAGGCAGTCCCAGGGCACTCCCATAAATGGGACTCAGTCCCTGAGCAGTGAAACTTGTGCTTCCAAACCTGGCCACTTCCTTCCTGAAAAGGCACCCCTCTTGGGGTGGCAATGGCAACCCCACAGCCAAGGTCCTGACAGACAACATTGGCAGCTGCCAGATCCCAGAGAGAGTCGCAGAGCGGTCTCCAATCTCCAAAAATCTGAATCTCCACTCGGCCCTCACATTCGGACCCATCCTTAGACACAAGCCGCAGTCCTGTGTATTCTGGGAGAAAACGACGGGAGTTTCAACAAAACTATGTGATTTTCTAATTTTAACATAATTGAGGGGAGGAGAAACAGATTAAAGTCCTGCTCTGAGTCTCACCTGAACAGACAACATGGACAGCCCCACTGTGGTGACAAGTGCCTCCAGGACAGGGCACTCTGTGGCAGAAATGGAGCTCAGATTCCTGCCCCTCACACCAGAACTCTTCAGTCCAGACCTGTCCATAGGCGTCTCTCAAGGGCATATCCTGCTGGACAGACACAGCCTTGCCACACCCCAGCTCTGCACAGATGACATGGGCAGTGGGGAACGTGAAGTTCCTATCAGACACTGGAGTCCACTCTGTTCCAGTATATATTTCAACTCTCCCTGAGCATGGTCCGTTCCCTCCAGCCAGATGGACAAATCCTGAGAAAGAAAAAGGAAAAAACTTAGTGAGTGCACCTGACCTTTGGGAGATTACTGAGAGTGAAAAGTCACAGGCAACACTGATAAAACATGTGCTGTCCTAGAGAGAATGACTCAGGTGCTGACTTAGAGCAAGAGGTAAAAGAGCGAGCCTTCATCACAGGGAGAATCAGCCTTCTGTAATATAGTTCAATTAAATCAGACAGGAAAAAAAAATTAGTCTAAATGAGACTTCCAAGGGCAAGCCTCCAAAAAGGAAATGGACAATGTCAAGTAACAACTTCACTATTAGTTAAGAAAAACCTGAATCCCTGAAAAATGCTATGTGGGACCAGATAGGACCAGGATCAAGGAAACTACTTACTGAATGAACGTTCACCCTGGGTACTGAGATCTGACCTGCGGGACCACTCTGGAAGTTGATTTAAAAAAAAAAAGGGGGGGGGGTAAAATCTTAAGATGACTGAGAACTGCCTCCTTCTTCCCATATACTGTACCTCATAGGTCAGGTATAGGGCCAATTTGAGTTGGTGTAGTGGTCAAGAACTCAGTTGCTAACCAAAAATTTTGGCAGTTTGAATCAACCAGCCACTCCCGTGAAACCCTATGGGGCCGTTCTACTCTGTCCTATAGGGTTGCTGGGAGTGGGACTCGACTTGACAGCAATGGGTTTTGGGTTAAAAAAGGAGCCCTGGTGGCAGTGGTCAAGTGCCCGGCTGCTAACCAGAGAGGTTTGAACCCACTAGCCCCTCCATGGAAGAAGGATGTGGCAGTTTGCTCCGTCAAGATTACAGTCTTGGAAACCATATGGGGCAGTTCTACTCTGTCCTATGGGGTCGCTATGAATCAGAATTAATTCAGTAGCAATGGGTTTGGTTTTTGGTTTTTGATTAAAAAACTTAGTAGTACCTGGTCTCCCATCTAGCACATGAGTTAGTAGGAAAAGAAGTGGTAAAGGGTACTGTTAAATTTATACTTTGTCCTCCAGACCTGATGGAGTTAAAGAGCCTGAAAGATGTCACCTGAAAACCCCTATTTGAAATTCCTGTCTCTTTTGACTTCATTGGCATGCACAAACGTTTTGGCTAGTGCACACACCTTGACTAGCCTACTCACTTAGATGTTTAGCTTAGACATTAAACAGCCCCTTTTGAATAGGTAAGACGCACTTTGCACATTTTGTTCTCTGCATGACCTGATGGTATGTCAAAATATATTTTAAAATGCTCATTTTCTTTCTTTCTCTGCCTCTTTGTTGTTTATATATATATGTATATATATAAATTCCCTACTTGCTCTTGTTCAGGGGAGTACTTCCTAGTTTTACTGGGAATGTGCTGCCCAATTCATGAATCTTTCTGAACCCAAATAAACTCTTTAAATTTAATTTTAGCTTTGTCAGAATTATTTTTTTAACAATTATTTTTTACCACTTAAACCAGGCCTGCTCTATGAATCCATAAACAAGCCAGATATTTAAGATAAGAAGCACTGAAGCTGTGATGGACTGCTTTTGTACCTTCACTTTTCAGTTTGTGTCCTATAACGTTTTATGATGACATTCTCACCCTTGTCTTAGCTGAACTAAATAGAAAGAAATTATCCTTGCCTGCATCTGGATGTAATGGAATCAGAGAACCCTTGAGCCACCCGGTGTTAAAGTTGTAAGACACACCAGTGGAGCTTCTTCAGGGTAAGATCTCAGAAAGGAGAATAAGGACAGACGAGTGTGCTGTTATTTCATTAAAGATGTTTTTCCCTCAGGAGGCCTTTGCATTTGATGCAGTAGATTCTCACTACCTTCCAAAGGCGAGTATCATAAAATAACCAAAGAGAGGAGGAAAAAAGCTCAAATTTTGAGCAAAAATTATCACAATTTAACAAGACCAGGAACAAATAATCATTATTAAATTAAATGGAGAAATTACCAAAAAATCTGCAGACATTGAAAGTATAATAAAAAGATAGTAGGAACAATGATATGCCAATAAATTTGAAAATTTTAATTAAATTGATAGAATTACAAGAAAAACTAGTAAGGCTGCGTAATTCTATAATATGTAAGGAAATTAAATCAATAGTCAATAACCTTCACCAAAATAATTAGCAGACAGAATCTAGAAAAATATAAAAAGATAATATATCAATCCAAACTGTCTTTATTCCAGCTTTGCAAGTTTGATTTCACAGTGGAAGATTAATTAGTGAACTTTGCCACACATATTATTCAGGACCTGGCAAGAAACAAAATTCAATTCACATGGTTTAAATCAACAGATTTTTAAAGAAAGGACTACTTATAGAGATTGGGCGAGATCACAGGAAACCAAGGAATATGGAGACATTCAGTAACTAGCAGAGTGAGAAGCCTTTTATCACCCCAAGGGCTGAATAGACAATGGCAGCAGGTTTTAGGTGGCATGAACAGTTTGCAGTTCATACCCACAGCGATGCTATGGAACAAAGGCCTAACAATCTGTTTCCATAAAAATAACGGCCAAGAAAATTCTATGGAGCAGTTCTACTCTGTAACACATGGGGTCACCAAGAGTTGGAATCAACTCAACAGCAACAAGCATGGTATATGAGTAGGGCAGAATAGGAGTCTTTGGGTGGTATAAATGGTTAAGCATTTGACTACTAACTGAGCAGTTGGAGGTTCGAATCCATCCGGAGGCGCCTCGGAAGAAAAGCCTGATGATCTGCTGCCAAAAGGTCACAGCCTTGAAAACCCTATGGAATGCATGAGTCAAAATCAGCTCTACAGCAACTGGTTTGGGTTTGGTTTTAGGGCTGAATAATCAAAGGAAAGAAATCATGTTAACAGAGCACAGTGAGAGTTAAATCTAAGAAGCAGAGGACACTCACAGGCATGAAGGAATAGAGCCAGCCAGAGATGTGGGACCAAAGTAGGGAAAACATATCTCCTATCTTTCTCCTCTTCCACCAAACTCAACCAAAAGTCAGATAGCAAGAGGTTCCAGGTGATCCAGTCACAGGGCTCAGCCTTCCTGGGCCCAAATCAAGGCAGAGAAGGACAAAGAATACATCTGAGGGGAGTTGCAGATGAACAATAACCTACACACCACAATAACAAATTAAAAGTAACAAAGGACATATGTCCTTCATACGTTCAACAACAGGCATGACTCAGCTATATAATTTAAAGATGCATTCATCGTCAGTAACTTTATAAATAAAAGCAAGGAATGATTATCACAAACATCAGTGTAGTGGTACCTTCAGGAGAGAGGCCAATTGGTGTGATCAGGAAGAGATATGAGGCAGCTTGTTGGGTGTTGGCAAAGTAATTCATTAATTTGAGTGGTTATTGCATGAATTTTTGCTTTATAATTATTTGTTAAACATACACATTTATGTCATGCACTTTTTTCTAAGAATGTTTTTTACAATAAATTTAAAGAATGTATAACCTGTTGCCGTCGAGTCAATTCCAACTCATAGCAACCCCATAAGACAGAGTAGAACTGCCCCATAGGATTTCCAAGGAGTGGCTGGTGGATTCAAACTGCTGACCTTTTCATTAGCAGCTGTAGCTCTTAACCACTGTGCCACCAGGGCTCCAAAGAATGTATAGGCCTTAGGAACACATTGATGTAGAATGAGGGAGAAGAGAGAAGTAATATTTTATTTGGATAGATGGTGAGGCTTTTTTAGTAGATATTCTTTATGGTACTTTGGACATGTCATCAGAAAAAACCAATCACTAATAAAAGACATCGTGTTTGGTAAAGTAAAGGGTCAGAGAAAACAAGGGAGACCCTCCATGAAATGGATTGACACAGTGGCTACAACAACGGGATTAAACATAGAAAAGATTGCGAGGATGGCGCAGGACCAGGCAAAGTTTTGTTCTGTTATACATAAGATCACCATGAGTCAGAGCCTACTCGACAGCAACTAACAGCAACAACATTCTTTACTGAACCCTTACTCTATAGAACCCAGCAATGGGTATATTAAAATTATCTGTTAGAAAGACAAGAGTTAATAATGTGTCTTAACTCCCTCACTCTCTCCTTAGGAAGCTGTGATGGTTAATGTTATGTGTCAACTTGGCTATGCCATGATTCCCAGTATTGTGTAATTATCCTCCATCTCATGTGTTGTAAATCCTAAACTTCTGTATGTTAGTGTGGGATGTATCTTGAGTCACACCCTTACTAAAGGGTATGACTCAAGTCGCTGCCCTTACTCAAGTCACACCCTTCACCACCTTACTCAAGTATCTGAAGTAAGGACAGTTTCCTTGAGGGTGTGACCTACATCCAAATCTCACTCTTACTCTGGTTCCTGCATTCAGCTCATCATCATCTGACCTCCAGTTCTTGGGACTTGAGCCAGCAGCCTGCCGTCTGACCTGCCGATTCTGGGATTCATCAGCTTCTGCAGCCCCATGGGCCAGCAGCCCATCAACTGACTTATTGATTTGGGTTTGTCAGCCCCTGAAACCACATGAGTCAGGAGAAGCCTCCCGCCTGTCTCCTGGCCCACAGATTTATGACTTCCAGCCTCCACAACCGTGTGAGCCATTTCCTCGAGATAAATCTCTTTATATGTATACACACTTCACTTGTTTTGCTTCTCTAGAGAACACAGCCTAAGACAGAGCCTAAGGCAGTTTTGAAGACAAGACCTTTCTGATGGGATTTACTAGCTAGAAGATACCCAAGGAAATCCTTATCTAAGAATGATTATAGTATGAAACTTGACTTGTCTAGATTGTTTATTGTAAATAAATCTGAGTTTTAAAGAATGCACCTAACAAAAAATTGAAAGTCCAGTAGCTATTGAAGCCGTATAGCTAGTGAGACATAAAAACTTAAAGACTTTAGAATTGTGTAGGATTATTTTGTTCTTCAGAATTTTCAGTATTCTGTTGATTTTCCAGTGGATATTATTATTTACATAATTTGAAAAGTAAAGAGTTTTCTAATTTGAAAATATATATATATAGATCAGCCTTGCTTGAGAATTCCACGAGACTCAACTTAAAGTGATGACTCAGCATACTACCCAAAAAGTTCATAAAATATCCACATCAAGGAATGGGATTAAACCCTGAGATTAAACAGCAAAGCTCTTGACAAGGTAATGATATTTTTGTGATATTTTTGAAAAACAACAGAGGGCAAAAGTGAATTAAAATGATTCAATGATTTAATCATTGTCCTAGTCAAAAGTTAGCAGAGCTGGGAACTCAAAAGAGCACAGCAACTTTCATTAGGTACTTTTTATCTGTTTTTCTTCAACAGAAGATTAGACCTGGCAGAAGGTATATCTCAGGGAGACTGACATACAGAAAGCTCTTTGTTGTGTTTCACATGGACTCATTTAAGGAAAGTCAGCTGAATTCTCCAGGTGAAGAAGGCCAGATCAGATATACACTGGCATACTACCCAGTTTTTTTGTTTGTTTTAATTCTTGGAAATCTCTTTACTGTTTAGATGTCTGGTGACTTTCCTAGCAGTCACTACAAGCAGAGAATAACAAGATCCCAGGATCAATGCTTCGTAATTACTAAGAGATACTAAAAATCATACCCTACTCCACATTAGTCTAAACCTATAGACACCCAAAAAGGACAATGTTACAAGAAATCAAAGGAACAACAATTTTTTTAAAAATTTTAACAGAAAACACATTAATTTTGACCACAGTGTCTCTCATTCACTGACTTAACTAGTACGAAAAACAAATAATTGCCATCAAATCGGCTCCAACTCATGGCAACTCCATGTGTGTCAGAGTAGAACTGTGCTCCACAGGATTTTCAATGACTGATTTTTTGGAAGCAGATTTCCAGGCCTCTCTTTTGAGGCACCCCAGGTGGACTCAAACCTCCAACTTTCTAGTTAGCAGCCAAGCTTATTAACTGTTTGTACCACCCAGGGACTCTGACTTTACTAATTGTTGTTATTGTTGGTTGGTCCATTCCAATTCATGGCGAGGCCATGTGTTACAGAGTAGAACTGCTCCATAGGGTTTTCTTGGCTATAACATGAATGGAGGAGCCCTAGTGGTGCAGTGCAGGCCTGGTGGCACAGTGGTTAAGAGGTATGGCTGCTAACAAAAAGGTTGAAGGTTCAAATCCACCAGCCACTCTTTGGAAACCCTATGTGATAATTCTACTCTGTCCTATAGGGCCGTTATGAATCGGAATTGACTTGATGGCAACAGGTTTTTTTTTAAACTTAATGGAAGCAGATCACAAGCCTTTTCTTCTGCAGCACCACTAGGTAGCACCATTTGTGCTACCTAAGTACCTTAGTTCACTAGTACCTCTGCCCAAAATGTTGTGGAATCTGTGGACCAATCACCACCAACTCCCACAAAACTAACCTTGTGTAAGATAACCTGGAAGAGGTAGATGTCCCTTTACTTCAAGCAACAGGGGAGGTTCGAGAGGCCCAACCCCGGTCTAAACATAGATCCTCCTTGGAAGGACTCAGACTTATGGAGTCAAAATGGAATAATGCCTCTCTGGATTGCTTCCTGCCACAGGACCCAAGATAAGATTCTTTGTCTGTGGTTCTGGAAATTGCAGACAGACAAGGTTTTTCTGGGCAATGCTGGTGAGATGAGGATGGGGGATTTAATATTTTTTGGTAAGAAAGTCACACAAAAATCCACTTTAACAAGTCCTTTCTGAATTTTCAGAAACTAGAGCTATCTCTGTATTTAAAGTTCCAAATAGTCCCTGATCAAGTCTTATTTTTAGGGCCATTATTAGAGGCTAATAATCTTCTACCAAAACATGATTGCGTGGAAGTCATAGACTTTCATAGCTGGAAAAAACATTAGGTGAAACTGAGTCATGGGTCTCCATTTTACACCTGAGAAGACAGAACCCAGGGAGGTTTCAGTTTCATAATCGTAAATAGTTGTTGAGCAGTTTTAGCACCACACCTCTTGACCCAACCTCCCTACATCTCAAGACACACCACCACCATTTGAAGGTTCAAGGAACTCATAGGACTAAGACTTTTACTTCCCTGGGTCAAGGAAGCCATTATGTGGACCCCCTAATGCTCTAGGAATCACTCTATGAGGGTAGACTTCACCCAGGGACACTTAGAAGGCCATGAACCTGAATTCTCACAGTAATTCTAGTAATGAGACT
This sequence comes from Trichechus manatus latirostris, assembly GCF_000243295.1. Taxonomy (NCBI): domain Eukaryota; kingdom Metazoa; phylum Chordata; class Mammalia; order Sirenia; family Trichechidae; genus Trichechus; species Trichechus manatus. Next base: position 2,518,080 of record NW_004444118.1, on the reverse strand, counting down.
GAGGCTTGTATGCTGGGAAATCCCCTGTCAGACCAGAAAGGCCTTACCTGAGCATACCACTCCAACATTCCAGGGAAGAACATAATCAAAATTTATCATATATCGATGATTAAAATATGAACATTCATTGACAGTTGGTTCTGTCCCCTTGCAGGAAAATTGTGTAAGCTGAATGAATCCAATCCTTGCTCCCAAGTGAGGCCTTATGGAAGCATCAACAGCAGTCCCACATTCCAGTTGTCTGCAAACCACAGCCCCTTTTTTCAAGTCCCAGTTGGGATCCCACACCATTTTCCACTGTCCTTGGTACTTAATCTTCACTCTCCCCTCACAGCGGTGGCCTCCCTTCTCCAGCTTCAGCTCCACAACTGCAAGAGAGACAGAGACACAGGACACAGGAGATGTTTTGGGAGGACAGGCCTTAAAGCACTCTGAATGCTGCCCTCCCTGTATATGTACCAAGGACCTGTCCTTTCACCAACATGTCCACCCACTTACTGTTGATCCCAGGAAAGGGAGGCAACTCTTACCTAGAGTGCCCACCAGGGTGTTGAGGAGGAGAAAACAGAGTTTCATGTCAGTTATTGCTCAGTGCCCTTGATGACAACAGAGAGTTTACTTTTCTCCTTCTCTCTCCCATAGGAAGCACTCCTGTCTATTTTAGAAACCGAGGGACCCCCAGCCAGATAGACAGGCTGAAGATTTGTCTGCCTGTCTTGATTCCTTGATCCAAACTAAAAACTTCTGCCTGAGTGATAAATTCTGCTTCCTGGGTTTTGCGTGGATCTGAGACCTACACCACTTCTAGCTTGGTACATTAGGTTTCTCCTCCAATACCCACACTCCTGCTTTCCTCTAGGGAACAGAGAAGTGAGTATCCTTCAGCCTTAGAATTATCTCCATTACTTTTGGATTCAAAGCCATCCTGGGGACAGACATATAAGAGTTGTCGTTCTGAAGAGCGTAGTCGATGTCACTGAACTGTGCATGTAGAAATTTTTGAAATGGTGTATCTTTGGCTATGTATATTTTCACCAAATAAAGGTCGAGAAGCGAGAGGGTTGACATGTTGTGGGGTTGTTAACCAATGTCATAAAATAATATGTGTACTACTGTTTCATGAAAAACTATTTGTTCTGTAAGCCTTCACGTGAAGTACAATAAAAAAAAATTTTTTTTAATAAAATAAAAGCTTCTGTGATGGTTAAGATTGTGAGTCAGCTTGGCTGGGCCATGATTCTCCGTGTTTTAATGTAATCATTCCCAAGATTGAATATACTGTGAGTAGCCAATCAGATGAAAGGGAGTCTCCTTGGGAGTGTGGCCCATATCTGTATATAAGCAGACGTTCTGGCTTTTTGCTCTCTAGGGATCCTGCGGCTGCTTCCTGTCATCTCATCTCCCATTCTTGGGACTTGAGCTGTCAGCTTATCTGTCGAACCTGGGATTCGTCAATCTGCACAGCCTGTGAGTGGGAGCCCTGCCCTCCAACCTTCCGATCTTGGACTTGCCAGCTTCTGCAGCTGTGTGACTTGGGAGAGGCCTCTACCCCCGGACTTGGGATGTTCTAACCTCTACAATCATGTGAGCTGTTTCCTTGATATAATCTCTATATATATATATATTTATACACTTTACTGGTTTTGCTTCTCTAGAGAACCCAGACTAAGACATTTGGTACCGGGAGCGGTTCTAGAGAAACAAAACTGTGAGGATGAGTTTTCTAAATTGGTTCTCAAGTCTGGTTAGTCATAAAGATGTTGATGACTCTGCTTCCAGCAGTAAAGAGGTCACTGCTAGTCCATGGAGCGAGGTGGCAATACAAATATGCAAAATATCACCACTGGTAGATCAGGTATTGGTGAAAGGTAGGCTCAGGGTGAACACGTGTGATATCTTTCTACAGCTTTGTCAGAATGAGAAGTATAAGGAAGCTGGTTGGTTTGTCCTACTTTCGCTAGACAAACTGATGAAGGAAAGAGATGCACTCAGGGCTTAACAGTCAAGGCTCAAGTGCCACATACATGACCTCAAGGCTCCCACTTGTGCTTTGAAAGAAAGCCTTATTTCTTGTAGTAACAGAGCCGAAATTGTTGAAAACCAAACCCAGAGTCTTATTGTAAGAGTGGCTGAATTACAACGCCAGCTCAATTGCAGACCTCGAGAGGTGTCTGAGGTTAAAGTAAGGGCATTGATTGGGAAGAGAAGGGATCCTGAGACTTGGGATGGGGACATATGGGCAGATAATCAGGAAGCTGGGGACACTGAGCCTGTAAATTCCGTTGAATCACTCCTGCCAGCAGAACCAGTCCCATCTGAAGAGATTACTTTATGTTTGTCTGCTAAACCACCCTACCCAGAAAAACCATTAGCCCCTCCACTCCCATCTGAGGATATTAGCCTTAGCCCAGCTGCCTCTAAAGAGCCCTTGCCTGAGTCATTGCCTGGAGCATTGCCTGAGGCAGATGCTTTACAAGATAATGCTGAATGTTCTCAGAACAATTCCACACTACTGGTTCTGGCTTCTAGACCTATAACTAGGCTTAAGTCCCAGCGAGCCCCAAAAGGTGAAGTACAAAGTGTGACCCAGGAGGAGGTACGCTACACTCCAAAAGAACTACTTGAGTTTTCTAATACATACAAACAGAAACCTGGGGAATATGTGTGGGAATGGCTATTAAGGGTGTGGGATAATGGTGCAAGGAACATAAAGATGGATCAGGCTGAGTTTATTGATATGGGTCCACTGAGCACAGACTGAACCTCCAATGTTTCAGCTAGAGAAGTTAGGAAAGAATTTAATAGTTTATTTGGTTGGGTTGCTGAAGCATGGATTATGAGGTGGCTGACACTAAATCAAGTTGAAGTACCAAGACCTGCCTTGGTATACAGTAGAAGAAGGTATCCAAAGGCTTAGAGAAATTGGCATGCTAGAGTGGATTTATCAAGTTAGACCCACAGACCCACACATGGGGTGTCCAGAGGACACACCTTTTACCACAACTGTGAGGAACAAATTTGTGAAGGGAGCTCCAGCATCCTTGAAGATGCTGTGATTGCTGTTTTATGTAAATCAGATTTGACAGTTGGAACTGCCCTAACTGAATTAAGACACCTAACTACAATAGGGCTGATTGGACCCCGTGGTAGTAGGGGCCAAGTGGCTGCACTCAATCGACAAAGACAAGGTGGGCAGGGTTACAGTAATGGACAGAGGAGTCAAAGCAGTAACCAGAATAGTCTGACTCGTATGGACTTATGGCATTGGCTACTTAGTCATGGTGTCCCTAGGAGTGAAATAGATAGGAAATCTACTAAATATTTACTTGATCTATACAAACGGATGAATTCTAGGTCAGGTGAACTGCAGTCTAACTCAAATCGCCAGAATAGAGAGTCATGGTCCCTCAATCAATTCCCAGATTTGAGCGAGTTTAAAGACCCACAACCCCTTGAATGAAGGGGAGGCCAGATCCCCTTGAGGAAGGACTCCAATACACTGACAAAAATTTTTACTGTTAATCTTTCACCCAGCCTTCTCCAAAGGGATCTACGGCCTTTTACGAGAGTGACTGTTCACTGGGGAAAAGGAAATAATCAGACTTTTTGGGGATTATTGGATACTGGCTCTGAGCTGACACTAATTCCAGGAGACCCAAAACGTCACTGTGGCCCACCAGTCAGAGTGGGGGCATATGGAGGTCAGGTTATTAATGGAGTCTTGGCTCATGTCCGTCTCACAGTAGGTCCAGTGGGTCCCCGAACGCATCCTGTAGTGATTTCCCCAGTTCCAGAATGCATAATTGGAATAGATATACTCAGCAACTGGCAGAACCCCCACATTGGATCCCGGACAAATAGATTAAGAGATATTATGGTAGCAAAGGCCAAGAGGAAGCCATTAGAACTACCTCTACCTAGGAAAATAGTAAACCAAAAGCAATACCACATTCCTGGAGGGATTGCAGA
>NW_004444118.1:2488759-2514011 GCF_000243295.1 Trichechus manatus latirostris | reverse complement strand
CCTTGATATAATCTCTATATATATATATATATTTATACACTTTACTGGTTTTGCTTCTCTAGAGAACCCAGCCTAAGACAGCTTTTAGACACATCCAAACACCTTGAAGGACCGGGTTTCTGAAGCTGAGGGCTGGGGACCAGGTCTTGGAGGACATCTAGGTCAGTTGACATAACATAGTTCATAAAGAGAATGTTCTACATCCTGTTCTGGTGAGTAGCATCTGGGGTCTTAAAAGCTTGTGAACAGCCATCTGAGATCCATCTACTGGTCCCATCCTACCTGGAGCAAAGGCGAATGAAGAAAACCAAAGACACAAGGAAAATATTGGTCCAAAGGACTAAATGACCACATGAACCACAGCCTCTACTAGCCTAAGCCCACAATTAGATGGTGCCCAGCTACTAACACTGACCGCTCTGACAGGGATCACAATAGAGGGTACTGGACAGAGCGAGAGAAAAATGTAGAACAAAATTCAAATTCACACAAAAAGACCAGACTTACTGTTCTGACAGAAACTGGAGGAACCCTCAAGATTATGGCCCCCATATACCCTGCTAACTTAGAACTGAAGTCACTCCAAGAGTCCACCTTTCAGCAAAAGATTACATAGGCCTATAAAGCAAACATTAACACATGTGAGGGACGTGCTTCTTAGTTCAATCATGTATACAAGACCAAAATGGGCAACACTCACCCAAAAGCAAAGATGAGAAGGCAGGAAGGGACAGGAAAACTGGACAAATGGACACAGGGAACCCAGGTGGAAAGGAGGAGAGTGCTGACACATTGCGGGTGTTGCAAGCAATGTCACAAAATAATCTGTGTATAAATTTTTTGAATGAAAAACTAATTTTCACTGTAAACTTTCACCTATACCCCAACGAAATTTTTTAAAAAATAATTGTCTTTCTTGGATTCCAACCAAGACTTGGTCCCTCGTTACCTGTTCACACTGCTCAAGTCTAGGCCTGGGTCCATGTGCTTCCCTTCAAGAAGAAAAAGGGGGTGCAACAGAAGAAGAGCACCTCTTGGAAGATGCTAACCTTAACAAGATTATGAGGAGGTCTGTTCTAGGAGGTAGAGATAAATAGGTGGAGGAAGGGGTGAAAAGAGAGTTGAAGAGAGGAATCATCCTAGGAGGCTTACTCAGTGTTTTAGGATAGGCTTGACATTGAGGCAGGAATAAAGGGTTGAAATGAGATCCTACAAGTACACATGTTCAGTTCTCTACAAAAATCTCAATAAAACCATTCCTAGTAATGGTGGGCTAGATTTTTTAAACGAACTGTGCTTCCGAGAATAACTAAAAGATAGACTAAAATATATACTAAAATTTTATTTTAAAAGCACTGAAGCTCTGATAAGACAGGAAGGAAAAATCAGGCCGAAGTTGAAAAGAAATGTGAACCCATTGAGGTAAAAGAGTATTAAATGGAAATGACATCAGTGAAAGTGGTAAAGTAAGGACCTGCACAAAACATACACAAGAATGCTCAAACTAACATTATTATAATGCTTAATGCAAGAGACAACTCATGTGTCCACTGACAGTTGAATGAAAAACTAAATCATGGCATATTTATATAACAGACTAAAAAGAGCAATAAAAATGAGCAACCTATGACGGAATGCAACAACATGGATGAATTACAAAAAAAAAATGTTTAGTAAGTGAGGCACAGAAAAATACATACTATATGATACCATGAGTACCAAGTTCAAACATAGGAAGAATTCATCTATGGCATTAGAAGTCAAGATAGTGGTTACAGTTGAGGAAGGGAAAGGGGACATACATTGGGAAGGGGCATAATGGGGACTTTTAGGGGAGTGGTTATGTTCTACTGATTGAGCTAGATGGTGATTATAGGATTGTGTTCCCTTTGTGGTAATTCATCGAGCTGTGTGCTTATGCTTTGTGCAATTTCTTTAGTTTATACTGAAATAAACAGCATCTGGCCAACACTCAAGAAGTAGGAACTTGTAGGGGTGAAGTTTCCGAAGGAGAGTTATGGAGACTTAAGAACGGAGCAGGAGGAGGACAAGGAGCACTGAAGGGAGACAGAGCCGTCACAGCCTCAGCCTGAACCAATACGCAGATCCTGAAAGAGTTACCTCCTCTGAGCTGCAGCCCAGTCCCTGATGCTAAGGTCCTCTGAGTCAGGGGCTCAGTGGAAACCAGCTTGCAGGAAAGGACAGAAAGATTACATGAGAGAGAAAATGCACCCCAAAGAATTCACAACCCTGGAGTTCTTCTCCAATAATAGATTCTAAGGATGAAAAAGAACCAGTCCAGGACGCCAGTAAATTAAAAACACAACTCACCAGGACTAGGGCAGGAGTTGAGGAGACTCTAAAGTCATATCCTAGCTCCGTTCTTAGCCCATAATATCAGTTAATCCTTGTAAACAAGAGGTCCCCTCTTCTGGCTGTAGGTTTCTCCACTCTACAGTGGAGACCTGAGAGGGAGAGGTGAGGATAGGAGGCAAAGCCTCCTCCAGAGCCCACTGCTAGGCAAACACTGCAGTCAAGCAGAGAAGAGTCCATAGGATTCAAGGAGAGGTGGTAGAAAGAGGCAGGCAGGTGTAAGATTATCTATGGTCAGGTTACAGCTGACATGTGGGACCTCTGCCTCTGCCTATCATCACAGACACTCACTCACATAGGCCCATACCCCCACAGTGTGGGCACTGTGTATTTTACAGACTCAGTCACTTCTTGGCAGCCTGTTCCCTCTCACACAGATAGCCTTTACACACCCCTCACACCCACTGCACACACGCACATACATGCACATAGCCAGAAAGGAATAGAAATACTGGAGTCCTGATGGGGTAATCAGGCAGAAGGAGAAGAGTTAAGTGAGTGGAGTATGTGAGGAGCAGCCCAGAGACCCAGCCCATGTCAATCGCTAGTCCTTCCCACACACTGGGAGCCCTGGACTAAAGGGATGTTTCCTGAAAACAAGGGAGACATTGGAGAGGACTGAAACCTACACAGCTCCATCAGAGACCAGATATTACCTCTCTGCAAAATCCACCACTATGATCAGTAAACACCCCACAGGAGAAGAAGCAATATTCACAATCACTGTGGTTCCTTTTTGGTCAGAAATGTATGATCTACATTGAAGCTTTGGGCTCCATGACTCCAGGGACCTGCCGTTTCACCAACGTGTCCACCCACTTACTGTTGATCCCAGGAAAAGGAGGCAACTCTTACCTGGAGCGCCCACCAGGGTGCAGAGAATGAGAAAACCGAGTCCCTGGAGAAACAGATGTCCATTCAAAGCCATCCTGATTCCCATGTCACCAAGGTCCCAGCCCCAGCTACAAAAAAACCCTGTGAGGAAGCACCAGCTTACTGACAAAGGTTCTACAGAGTAAGAGGGGAATATATAGACACATCCCGTGACACCCTCCCTACCAAGAGCCAATAGAGACACCTTTTACCATCTCAGATGCTATCAGAGACATTAATCTACCACTTTCTGAAGCTCAAACACCAATTAGATTCTGAATCTTACACATCCCCTTATATGAGCAACAAAGCCTTCTGACATCATGCTTCATTAGGTCCCTGAGAACCGGCCCCCATAAACTCGCCCCCACCGTCAGGGCTGGGGCCGAAAAACTGCATCAAAAAGCATGAGTGGCCTTCTCTCCCCACAAAGGTCCTGCTCTCTGAAAGATCGGCATGACTGTAAGACCATTCTGGGACAGGGTGCTATGATCAGTTTACCCTCATCTCTTTGGCCTGTGGGAGGACATCTTTGGTGTAATTATACTGTGGTTCTTCCCTGTGACTGAGCTCATGGCCAAAGTAGACCTACAAGGAGGCTTGGAATACGAAAATAAGTATCAGGCCAGGAGAAAATGGAAACCAGCAGCATCAAAATTCACAGGTGAACGCAAAGCAGGTGAGGTGGGATTCGTCAAGTGGTGGAGGGGGGTATGCTTAGTCACTCTCTCAGTGGTCTGGAGACTGAGTACCTGGAGCACAGACAGGTTCATAGTAACAAGGGGCTTTGATAGAATTTAACTTTCCTCTCCTGGGCCCCTCAGGATCTTTCTTATCCCCTAACACCACCCTGTCTAGCCTTGGGGCTAACCTCTCCTCCACCAGGATGAGGAGGGGCTGCAGTCTACAGGGTATTTACAAAACTGACCCCCTTGTCTCTGTGCTTTACGGGGGCCAGTAGTCCTGCCCTGAGAGCTGGGCAGATGTTCAGGGTTCAGAGAGCACATGGCCTCACTGCCCCTGGGCCCTCTTCTTCCTCCTCCATTTTCTCATTTGTGCCAGCCAGTTGGCTGATTCACTTGCCCCATTTCTCTTCCTGCTTCCACCCTCTCAACCTTTTGGAATCTCTTAATTCATAATTTGGTATAGGATGAAGTTTGACCCCAAATCTGTCTCATCCTTGCTATCTTCAGTACACGTGCTGCTCCTCATTTCATTTTTAATGGTTTTTACTATTAGTCACACCAGAGAAAGAAACAGGAAGCAACATAAATAACAAGTGTTCATAGGACATGTTAACTGAGGTAAACTATGAGTTACTGAACACACCATCAGTATTCGGCACAGCCTCCATTTACAAATCATCTACTATACACTGTTCATATAGGCTCTGGGCCATGGGCTGGGAGTAAAATAGTGAACAATACAGACACTACGCCTGACCTTATGGGGTTTACTGGTGGTGAAAAACATTATACAAATAATTAGGTATAAAATTGTTTAATAACAGATGTGGAAAACTATAACAGAAACACATAGTGAGTAATTAGAGGTTGTAACGGTAAAGGTGGAGGTTACAACGGTGGACTTCAGGGAAGGTGAATCCAGTCAGAGGAAGCTTCTCTTTGGAGAGGATATTTAAGCTGATACCTGAAGAATGAGTTGGAATTTACCAGGAAACTCCAGTCTATCAACCCACACCTATGGCCCTTCCCCAGATCCTGTCATTCCTGGTAACTGCTGCCTCTCTGAGTTTTTAAATATTTAAATTCTAATCTTCTAGTTATCACCCTGGAGCCCTGGTGGCATAATGGTTAAGAGTGCAGCTGTTAACCAAAAGGTCAGCAGTTCAAATCCACCAGCGCCTGCTTGGAAACCCTACGGGGAAATTCTACTCTGTCCTATAGGGTTGCTGTGAGTTGGAATCAACTTGACGACACCTAACAACAGCATCAGTTATCACCCTTACTTTGACCATAAAATCCCACTGCCATTGAGTCAATCCTGACTCATAGCAACCCTATAGGACAGAGTAGAACGGCCCCATAGGGTTTCCAAGGCTGTAATCTTTACAAAAGCAGGCTGCGACGTCTTTCTTCCGCCAAGTAGCTGGTGGGTTCGAACAGTCCACATTTTGGTTAGCGGCCATTGCACCACAGGGGCTCCTCACTTCGACCATACCTTCCCTTAAAACTCATTAATAGCTCTACTCCCTTGGGTCTCTTATTCTACCTGAGGTAGAATGCACTAAGAATTAGGGAGAGAATTAAGGTTAGCTTGCAAAGGGGTGTACTTTAGCTGACTGGGATATAAAGATCAAGAGCCAATCCTTAGAGGATCCAGAGTTTGAGAGAACTAAGCAAAGTTTATTGAACTTGTTGGGAACTAGAGCAAGAGGGATAGTAAAGCTATCATCTTCACGTTCTATGTGCGAAATGCGATGAGAGATGCTACTTAATTAGCCCTGATATTTTCATGTTTTATCGTGACTCTTGACTTCCCATAGACCTATGCTTTGGTGCACTAATGGGGGTGTAGACTCCCAGCCAGTAGGAGCCTAAACTAAGGGAGAAAGCATATGAAACCCTCAGGCATGAGGCAGAATCTATTATAGAGGGACAAAACACAGCTGTAATCTATACAACCTGTCCAGAAAAATAAAACAAAATAGATAAGCAGTGGAAATTTGTCTGATGGAAAAACAACAACTGTAAACTCTACCTCACTACAACTTGAAGACCAACAGAGGAATGAACTAGGAGAGGCTGCCCCTTAAACAAAAAAGGGAAGCTCTGTTAAGCAGGGTTTAGAACTCACTACTTTCCTTCCCTTCAGGGCTATTCGGCGCTGTTTCAGAATCATACAGTCATCTTTATATCACAGGCAAGAGTTTGACAACACAACCTTCTTGCTCCAGCTCACCTTCCATTGATTACCTTTTCCTCACTGTCACCCACAGTCTACACATGAGACTCTAATATTGTAGCCGCTCCATTCAAAGAGCCCTTAACATTCAGACCCAAGTTTTATCAGCTCAGTACTACATACACAGACAGCTGTAAAACTTCAAGCCCCCTTCATGGTTCCCTCATGCTCCAATATCTGTGGGTGACCCCAGGGGTCTAGCCCACATCCTCCTGGATCAATCGGAGATGATTCCTGCACCACTACTCCTGCACGCCCACTCTAGCTGGCTACTCCTCAACACTCCACTGCTCCCCACAGGTGCCTCTCAGCCTTCATTAACTGCTATTAGCTACTCCGAATCCAGGACCCCACGGGGCAGTCAGGCAGCAGGCCTAGTCTTGCTTTTCCCTCTGGCCCACAGTTTCAGTATGGGCCTTAATGCCTTCACTTCCGTAGGGAAGAGAAAACCCCAACCATTCACGTCCACGTTCCCATCGTTTTTCCTCAGTAGTCATTTTTTCTACACCCCATCAGAAGAGAAAAATGATGAGGCTTGGTGGTAAAAGTCAAACTACTCAGAACTTTATAATCATACCTGTCCGGTGTCAGTTCACATCTTAAAAAACCTGCTGCCATCAAGTCAATTCCGGCTCATAGCAACCCTATAGGACAGAGTAGAACTGCTCCATAGGATTGCCAAGGAACCACTGGTGGATTCAAACTGCCTGCCTTTCAGTTAGCAGCCATAGCTCTTAACCACTGTACCACCAGGGCTCGATGGGCTAAATAGGGTTCCACACTCTCCCAGAACATTCTATGTCTTATCTTGGCTACCTTTGTGAAGTATTTGGCAGTGGGCTAGGCCCGTTTCTTCATTTGGTTGTTACTGGTTAATGTTTGCTAGTCTTTGTGTTTTGTTATTCATTTCATTCGGGTTTAGGAGAGGAAGATTTTGCAATCCAGACTGACTTTTCTTGCAGGCCAAGACTTCATCTACTTCTTTGTTTATTCAGTCATTCGCTCAACACATATTTATAAAATACCCAGTAAATTCTAGAAACTATGCAAAGGATATAATAATAGCTGAAATGGGCACAGCCCCTACCCTCACAGACCCTAAGGTGTATTGGAGTATCTGTAAACTACACTACAGAGTTTAGAGATGCTGCCCTTCACACACAGTACCTTTTCTCCCTAGCCACACACCTGTCTCCAAGGTGACTGGGTGTGAAAAGTCCTGGTCACAACTGCCCTGCTGGCTAAAATAACCTCTCGTCTGAAATCTTCAGACCATTGTTTGGGGTGCAGTAACCCAGGCAGGAAACCAGTCATCAGGAGGAAGGATGACTAGGAACCAGGCCGTAAAAGTGGAATCACGTGAACTAAACTCAGGGAGAGAGAAATCATCATTGGCTTGACGAGTTGATTGCCTGGCTTATGTGGGAGGGGGCTTCTTTTCTTCCCCATCCTGCCAGTGACCTGCACTCAGCCTTTCCAGTGTTGGGGGAGGGAAGGAAAGAAGTCAAAATAGCTTATGTCATCAAATCTGAAATGCCTTCAGTGGGCATTATGTAACTAACATTATATAACTCAGAGAATGAAAAAACACGGCCAATTAAAACAGGACATACTGCAAATTTTAAAAAGCATCCTGATTTCAGAGACAATAAAAAGGCACAAATTATGTATCCTAGAATTGAAGACTTCAAAGTCAATAAAAGTGTGCATCAGGATTGTATCCTTTCACCATACTTATTCAATCTGTATGCTGAGCAAATAATCCAAGAAACTGGACTATAGGAAGAAGAACGGCGCCTCTGGATTGGAGGAAGACTCATTAACAATCTGCGTGATGCAGATGACACAACCTTGCTTGCTGAAAGTGAAGAGGACTTGAAATACTTACTGATGAAAATCAAAGACTACAGCCTTCAGTATGGATTACACCTCAACATAAAGAAAACAAAAATCCTCACAACTGGACCAACAAGCAACATCATGATAAATGGAGAAAAGATTGAAGTTGTCAAGGATTTCATTTTACTTGGATCCACAATCAACACCCATGGAAACAGCAGTCAAGTAATCAAACAACACATTGCATTGGGCAAATCTGCTGCAAAAGACCTCTTTAAAGTGTTAAAAAGCGAAGATGTCACTTTAAGGACTAAGATGTGCCTGACCCAAGCCATGGTGTTTTCGATCACCTCATACGCATGCAAGAGCTGGGCGATGAATAAGGGAAGACCAAAGAAGAATTGATGCCTTTGAATTATGGTGTTGGTGAAGAATATTGAGTATACCATGGACTGCCAAAAGAACGAACAAATCTGTCTTGGAAGAAGTACAGCCAGAATGCTCCTTAGAAGCAAGGATGACAAGACTTCATCTCATATACTTTGGACATGTTATCAGGAGGGATAAGTCACTGAAGAAGGACATCATGCTTGGTAAAGTACAGAGTCAGTGAAAAAGAGGAAGACCCTCAATGAGATGAATTGACACAGTGGCTGCAACAATGGGCGCAAGCATAACAATGGTCATGAGAATGGGTCAGGTCCGGGCAGTGTTCCATTCTGTTGTACATAGGGTTGCTATTAGTCGGAACCAACTCAACGGCACCTAACAACAGAATTGAAGAATGTTGCTCATTTGGTCTCATATACTTGATTGAACTAAGAAGCAAGTTCCTCAAGTGTTGTTGTTTGTTTTATAGGCCTGTCTAATCTTTGGCTGAAAGGTGGACATTGGGAGTGGCCTCAGTTCTGAGTTAGCAGGGAATCCGGGGGCCATAGTCTCAGGAGTTCCTCCAGTCTTTGTCAGACCAGTAAGTCTGGTCTTTTTGTGTGAATTTGAATTTTGTTCTACATTTTTCTCCCGCTCTGTCCATGACCCTCTATTGTAATCTCTGTCAGAGTCATCAGTGTTGGTAGCCAGGCACCATCTAGTTCTTCTGGACTCAGGCTATTGGAGGCTGTGGTTCATGTGGTCCATTAGTCCTTTGGACGAATATTTTCCTGTGTCTTTGATTTTCTTCATTCTCCTTTGATCCAAACATGACGGGACCAATAGAAGTATTTTAGATGGCCACTTTCAAGCTTTTGAGACACCAGATGCTGCTCACCAAAGTAGGATACAGAAAATTTTCTTTATGAACTATGTTATACCAACTGACTTAGATGTTCCCCAAGACGACGGTCCCCAGTCCTCAGCCCCAGTAACCCAGTCCTTCGAGGTGTTTGGATGTGTCTACAAAGCTTCTATGACTTTACCTTGGTCAAGTTGTGCTGCTTTCCTCTATATTGTGTGTTGTCTTTTCCTTCACCAAAGTTAACTTGTCTACTAATTTGTTGTTGTAGTTAGGTGCCGTCCAGTCACCTTCTACTCATAGCAACCCTATGTACAACAGAACAAAACACTGCCTGCTCCTGCTCCATCCCCACAGTCATTGCTATTTTTGAGCTGGCTTTGGCAGCCACTGTGTCCATCCATCTCACTGAGGATCTTCTGCTTTTTAGATGACCCTTTACCTTACCAAACATGATGTCCTTCTGCAGAGAATGGTCCCTCCTGATAACATGTCCAGAGTGCATGAGACACAGTCTTGCCATCTTTGCTTCCAAGGAGCACTCTGGCTGTACTTCTTCCAAGACAGACTTGTTCATTCTTCTGGCAGTCCGTGGTATATTCAATATTCTTCCCAACCACCATAATTCAAAGGCATCAAATCTTCTCCAGTCTTCCTTATTCATTGTCCAGCTATCCCATGCAAATGAGATGATTGAAAATACCATGTCTTGGATCAAGAGCACCTGAGTCCTCAAAGTGATATCTTTGCTTCTCAACACTTTAAAGAGGACTTTTGCAGCAGATTTGCCCAATGCAATATGTCATTTGATTTCTTGACTGCTGCTTCCCTGGGTGTTGATTGTGGATCCAAGTAAAATGACAAGTACAATCTTTTCTCTGTTTATCATGATGTTGCTTATCAGTCGAGTTGCAAGGATTTTTGTTTCCTTTATGTTGAGGAGTAAGCCATACTGAAGGCTGTAGTCTTTGATCTTCATCAGTAAGTGCTTCAAGTCCTCTTCACTTTCAGCAAGCAAGGTTATGTCATCTGCATAACATAAGCTGTTAATGAGTCTTCCACCAATCCTGATGTCCCATTCTTCTTCATATAGTCCAGTTTCTCGGATTATTTGCTCAGCATACAGATTGAATAAGTATGGTGAAAGGATACAACCATGACACACACTTTTCCTGATTTTAAACCACACGGTATCCCCTCTTTCTGTTCAAACGACTGCCTCTCGGTCTATATACAGGTTCCCCATGAGCACAATTAAATGTTCTGGAATTCCCATTCTTCACAAAGTTATCCATAATTTGTTATGATCCACGCAGTTGAAAGCCTTTGCATAGTCAATAAAACACAGGCAAACATCTTTCTGATAGTCTCTGTTTTCAACCATAATCCATCTGACATCAGCAATGGTATCTCTTGTTCCACATCCTCTTATGAATCTGGCTTCAACTTCTGGCAGTTCCCTGTCGATGATGTACTGCTGCATCACTTTTGAATGATCTTGAGCAAAATTTTACTTGTGTGTGATATTAATGATATTGTTTGATAATGTCCGCATTCTGTTGGATCACCTTTTCTTGGAATAGGCATAAACATGGCTCTCTTCCAATTGGTTTGCCAGGTAACTGTTTTCCACATTTCTTAGCATAGACAAGTAAGCAATTCCAGTGCTGCATCCATTTGTTGAAACATCTCAATTGGTATTCTGTCAATTCCTGGAGCCTTGTTTTTCCCAGTGCCTTCAGTGCAGCTTGGACTTCTTCCTTCAACACCACTGGTTCTTGATCATATGCTACCTCCTGAAATTGTTGAACATTGACCAATTCTTTTTGGTACAGAGACTCTGTGTATTTCGTCCATCTTCTTTTGATGCTTTCTGCTTCGTTCAAAATTGCAACTTGAGGCTTGAATGTTTCCTTCAGTTCTTTCAGCTTGAGAAATGCTAAGCATGTTCTTCCCTTTGGGTTTTCTAATTCGAGGTCTTTGCATATTTCATTATAATACTTTACTTTGTCTTCTCGAGCTGCCGTTTGAAATCTTCTGTTCAGCTCTTTTACTTCATCATTTCTTCCATTCGCTTTAGCTACTCTATGTTCAAAAGCAAGTTTCAGAGTCTCTTCTAACATCTATTTTGGTCTTTTCTTTCTTTCCTGTCTTTTTAGTGATCTCTTGCTTTCTTCAAGTATGATGTCCTTGATGTCATCCCACAACTAGTCTAGTCTTCGGTCATTAGTGTTCAATGCATCAAATCTGTTCTTGAGATTCTTTGAATTCTTCAAATTCAAGTGGTATATACTCAAGGTAGTATTTTGGTTCTTGTGAACTTGCCTTACCAAGCATGATGTCCTTCTGCAGAGAATGGTCCCTCCTGATAACATGTCCAGAGTGCATGAGACACAGTCTTGCCATCTTTGCTTCCAAGGAGCACTCTGGCTGTACTTCTTCCAAGACAGACTTGTTCATTCTTCTGGCAGTCCATGGTATATTCAATATTCTTCCCAACCACCATAATTCAAAGGCATCAAATCTTCTCCAGTCTTCCTTATTCATTGTCCAGCTTTCCCATTTTCTAATTTTCTTCAGCTTCAACTTAAACTTGCATATAAGCAACTGATCGTCTGTTCCACACTCGACCCCTGGCCTTGTTAAGATTTTCCATCATCTCTTTCCACAGATGTAGTCGATTTGATTCCTGTGTTTTCCATCCGGCAAGGTCCACATGTATATTTACCATCTATGTTGTTGAAAAATGGTACATGCAGTGAGTGAGACCTTGGACAGCAAAATTCTGTCATGTGGTCTCTGGCATCATTTCTATCACAAAGGCCATATTTTCTAACTACCAATCCTTCTTCTTTGTTTCCAACTTTTGCATTCCAATCACCAGTAATTATCAATGCATCTTGATTGCATGTTTGATCAATTTCAGATTGCAGAAGTTGGCATATATCTTCAATTTCTTCATCTTTGGCCTTAGTTGTTGGTGTGTAAATTTGAATAATAGTCATTTTAACTGTTCTTCCTTGGAGGCATAAGGATATTATCCTATCACTGACAGCATTGTACTTCAGGATAGATCTTGAAATGTTATTTTTGATGATGAATGCAATCCCATTCCTCTTCATTTTGTCATTCCGGGCAGAGTAGACAATAAGACTGTCTGATTCAAAACGGCCAGTACCAGTCCAATTCAGCTCACTAATGCCTAGTATATCAATCTTTATGCATTCTATTTCACTTTTGATGACTTCTAATTTTTCTAGATTCCAATTATTAATGGATGTTTGCAGTTGTTTCTTCTTATTTTGAGTAGTGCCACATCAGCAAATGAAGGTCCAGAAAGCTTTATTCCATTCAAATCATTAAGGCCGACTCTACTTTGAGGAGGCAGCTCTTCCTTAGTCATATTTTGAGTGCCTTGCAATATGAGGGACTCATCTTTCGGCACTATATCAGACAATGTTCCACTGCTATTCATAAGGTTTTCATAGGCCAGTTTTTTCAGAAGTAGACTGCCAGGCCCTTCTCCCTAGTCTGTCTTAGTCTGGAAGCTCCACCGAAACCTGTCCACCATGGGTGACCCTGCTGGTATTTGAAATACCATTGGCATAGCTTCCACATCACAGCAACACGCAAACTACCACATTGACAAACTGACAGACAAGTGGCGGGTCTACTATTTAGTTAGTGATTTCCCCCCACCACCAGTTCCCCTTCTTCATAACCATCAAAAAAATGTTCTTTTTCTGTGTGTAAACCTTTTCATGAGTTTTTATAATAGTGATCTCATACAGTATTTGTCCTTTTGTGATTCACTTACTTCATTCAGCATAATGCCCTCCAGATTCATCCATGTTGTAAGATGTTTCACAGATTCATCATTGTTCTTTAACATTGCATAGTATTCCATTATGTGTATGTACCATAGTTTGTTTATCCTTTCATCTGTTGATGGCACTTTGTTTCCATCTTTTTTGCTATTGAGAATAATGCTGCAGTGAACATGGGTGTGCATATATCTATTCTTGTGATGGCTCTTCTTTCTCTAGGATATATTTCTGGGAGTGGGATGGCAGGATGGTGTGGTATTTCCATTTCTAGCTTTTTAAGGAGGAGCCATATTGTTTTCCATAGTGATTGTACCATTTGACATTCCCACCAGCAGTACATAAGAGTTCCGATATCCCCACAACCTCACCAACATTTGTTATTTTCTGTTTTTTTTATTATTATTATTGGTGCCAGTAATATCAGGGTGAGATGGTATCACCTTGTAGTTTTGATTTGAACCTCTCTAACAGCTAATGATAGCGAGCATTTCCTCATGTGTCTGTTAGCTGCCTGAATGTCTTCTTCGGTGAAGTGTCCGTTCATATCTTTGTCCATTTTTTAATTGGATTATTTCTCTTTTTGTTGTTGAAGTAGTCTATGGATTTTAGATACTAGACCCTTGTCAAATATGTGGTAGCCAAAAAAAATATTCCCAGTGTAGGTTCTCTCTTTACTCTTTTGGTGAATTCTTTGATGAGCATAAGTGTTTAATTTTTAGGAGCTCCCAGTTATCTAGTCTATATTCTGGTGTTTGTGCATTGTTACTTATGCCATGTATTAGGGTCTCTAGCATTTTCCCTGTTTTTACTTCCATGATCTTTATCATTTTAGGTTTGACTAGTCTTAAAGGGGAGCCCTTGTGGCAAGTGGTTAAGACCTCAGCTGCTAACCAAAAGGTTGGCAGTTCAAATCCACCAGCCACTCTTTGGAAACCCTATGGGGCAGTTCAACTCTGTCATATAGGGTTTCTATGAGTCAGAATCAACACGACGGCAACGGGTTTGGTTTTTTTGTTTGTTTGGTTTTTGGGTTTTGTTTTTTTTTTTTCTTTTTTTCTTTTTGCTTAGTCTGAAAGGTGCTGGTGACTCTGCCTCTAGTAGTAAAGAGGACATTGCTAAACCATGGCACGAGGTGGCAATAGAAATATACAAAATATCACCACCACGGATCAAATATTTGTGAGAGATAAGGCTCTGGGTGATTGCATATTTGATACTTCTCTACAATTTTGTCAGAGTGAGAAGTATAAAGAAGCTGGTTTGTTGGTCCTACTTAAGCTAGACAAAGTAGTGAAAGGGATGAGCTTAAAGTTTCAGAGTCACAGTTCAACCACTGCATACAAGACCTGAAATTTGCCACTTATACCCTGAAAGAAAGTCTTATTTCTTGTAGTAACAGAGCTGATACTGCCAAAAACCAAACCCAAAGTCTTATCGCAAGAGTAGCACAATTACAGCACCAGTTGAATTTCCAACTTCGAATGATGCCTGAAGCAAAACAGAGGGCATTGATTGGGAAGCAATGGGAACTTGGGATAAGGAATACGGAAGCTGGGGACATTGAGCCCCTAAATTCCATTGAATCACTCCCACCAACAGAACCAGCTCCATTACTCCCATCTGAAGAGACTACTCCATCTTTGTCTGCTAAGCCATCCTCCCCAGTAAAACCATTATATTTTCCACTTCCATCTGATGACATTAACCCAGCTGTGCCTGAAGCGTCTTTGTCTGAGATATTGCCTGGGGCATTACTTAGGGCATTGTCTGAGGCAGATGCCTTACAATATGTTGCTTAATGTCCCCAGCACCCATCCCCACCACTCATTTTTGCTTCTAGATCTATAACTAGACTTAAGTCCCAGGAAGTTCCAAGAGGTAAAATACAGTGTGACCCAGGAGGAGGTATGCTACACTCCAAAAGAACTGCTTGATTTTTCTGATACATACAAACAGAATCCTGGGAAATACTTGTGGGAATGGCTACAAGTGTGTTGGATAGTGGTGCAAGGAACATAAAGTTGGATCAGTCTGAGCTTATTGATATGGGCCCACTAAGTACAGACTCTTCATTTGATATTCCAGCTCAAGAGGTTAAAAAAGGATCTAATAGTTTATTGGGTTGGTCCACTAAGTATGGATTAAGCGGTGACCTACAATAAATCAAGTTACAATGCCAGACCTGCCTTGGCATACTGTAGAAGAAGGAATCCAAAGGCTTAGGGAAATTGGTATGTTAGAGTTGATTTATCAGGTTGGACCCACAGACCCAAACATGAAGTGCCCAGAAGACACACCTTTTACCACAACAGTGAGGAATAAATTTGTGAAGGGAACCCCAGCATCCTTGAAGACTGCTGTGATTGCCAGTTTATGTAAGTCAGATTTGACAGTGGGAACTGCCCTAACTGAACTAAGACACCTAACTACAACAGGGTTGATTGGACCCCTAGGTAGTGAGGACCAAGTGGTGGCACTTAGTTAACAAAGGCAAGGCAAGTGTGGTTGCTGTAATGGACAGCAGAATCAAAGCAATAATCAGAATAGTCTGACTCATATGGATTTATGGTGTTGACTACTTAGTCATGGTGTCCCTAGGAGTGAAATAGATTTGAAATCTACTAAATATTTACTTAATCTGTATAAGCGGAAGAATTCTAGATCAAGTGAACAGAAATCTAACTTGAATCTCCAGAATAGAGTGTCATGGATCCTCAATAAATTCCCAGAATTGAGCCAGTTTACAGACCCACAACCCCTTGAATGAAGGGGAGGCTGGATCCCCTTGAGGAATGAACCCACTACTTTGCCAAAATTTTATACTGTTAATCTTTCTCCCAATCTTCCCCAAAGGAATCTATGGTCTTTTACAAGAATGATTGTTCATTGCGGAAAAGGAAATAATCAGACTTTTCGGGGATTGCTGGACACTGGCTCTGAACTGACACTAATTCCAGGAGACCCAAAACATCACTGCAGCTCATCAGTCAGAGTAAGAGTGTATGGAGGTCAGGTTATTAATGAGGTCTTAGCTCATGTCCATCTCACAATGTGTCCAGCTTTTCCCCAAACCCAACCTGTAGTGATTTCCTCAGGTCCAGAATGCATAATTGATTAGACACACTCAGCAACTGGCGGAACCCCCACACTGGATCCCTGATATGTGGAGTAAGGGCTATTATGGTAGGAAAAGCCAAGTGGAAGCCATTAGAACCGTACGTACCTAGAAAAATAGTAATCCAAAAGCAATACAGCATTCCTGGAGGGATTGCAGAAATTACTGCCACCATATAAAACTTAAAAGATGCAGAGGTGGTGATTCCCAACACATCCCCATTCAACTCGCCTATTTGGCCTGTATAAAAACAGAAAGATCTTAGAGAAAGACAGTGGATGATCATAAACTTAACCAGGCAGGGATTCCAATTGCAGCTGCTGTTTCAGATGTGGTTTCATTGCTTGAGAAAATTAATACATCTCCTGGTACATGGAATGCAGCTGTTGATCTGGCCGATGCCTTTTTCTCTATTCTAGTTTTGGAGGACCACCAGAGGCAGTTTGCCTTCAGCTGGCAAGGCCAGCAATACACTTTCACTGTCCTACTTCAGAGCTGTATCAAATTCCCGCCCTATGTCATAATTTAGTCAGCAGGGACCTTGATCACCTTTCTCTTTTAAAGGTGTCACAATGGTCCATTATATTGATGACATTATGTTGAGTGAACCAGTGAGGAAAAAGTATCAGTGACTCTAGATTTATTGGTAACACATTTGTGTGCTAGAGGGTGGGAAATTAATCCAACAGAAATTCGGGTGGGGCATGTTGAGATATTCCTTCAAAAGTAAAGGATAAGTTGTTAAATCTGGCCCCTTCTACAAATAAAAAGGAGGCACAATATCTGGTGGGCCTCTTCGGATTTTGGAGACAACGTATCACTCATTCAGGTGTGTTACTCTGGCCTAGTTATCAAGTGACTCAAAAGCCTGCTAGTTTTTGAGTGGGGCCCAGACAGAGAGAAGGCTCTGCAACAGGTTCAGGCTGCTGTTCAAGCCACTCTGCCACTTGGGCCATATGATCTGGCTGATCCAGTGGTACCTGAAGTGTCAGTGGCAGATAGAGATGCTGTTTGGAGTCTTTTGCAGGCCCCTACTGGTGAATCACAGCACAGACCCTTAGGATTTTGAAGCAAAGCTATGCCATCCTCTGCAGATAACTACTTTCCTTTTGAGAAACAGCTTTTGGCTTGTTATTGGGCCTTAGTAGAGACTGAATGCTTAACCATGAGCCACCAAGTCACTATGGAGCCTGAGCTACCCACCATGAACTGAGTGTTGTCTGACCACAGAGTCATAAAGTCAGATGTGCACAGCAGCCCTCTATTGTTAAATGTAAGTGGTATGTACAAGATCGGGCTCTACCAGGCCCTAAAGGCACAGATCAGTTACATGAGGAAGTCACCCAAATGCCAATGGTCCCCACTCTTTTCACATTATCTTCTTTCTCCCAGTCTGCACCTATGGCCTCATGGGGAGTTCTTTATGATCAGTTGACTGAGGAAGAGAAAACTCGTGCCAGGTTTACAGATAGTTCTGCATGATATGCAGGCACCACTCAGAAGTGGTCAGCAGCAGCATTGAAGCACCTTTCTGGGACCTCCCTGAAGGACAGTGGTGAACAGAAATCCTCCCAATGGGCAGAACATCAAGCCATGCACTTGGTTGTTCATTTTGGGTAGAAGGAGAGATGGTCAGATATGCAACTGTGCAGAGATTCACAGGCTATGGCCAATGGTTTTGCTGGATGGTCAGGGATTTGGAAGGAACAAGATTGGAAAATTGGTGACAAGGAGGCATGGGGTAGAGACAAGTGGAGAGACCCCTTGGTCCAAAGAAGTGAAGATATTTGTGTCTCTTGTGAATGCTCACCAAAGGATGACCTTGACAGAGGAAGATTTTAAAAATAAAATGGATAAGATGACATGTTCTGTGGATACAAATCAATCTCTTTCGCCAGCCACTCCTGTCATTGCCCATTGGGCCCATGAACAAAGTGGCCATGGAGGCAGGGATAGAGGTTATCCACAGGCTCAGCAATATGAACTTCCACTTACCAAGGCTGACTTGGTTACAGCCACTACTGAGTGCCCAATCTGCCAGCAGCAGAGACCAACACTGAGTCCCTGATATGGCACCATTCCTAGGGGTAATCAGCCAGCAACCTAGTGGCAGGTTGATTACACCATCTCACTTCCATCATAGAAAAGGTATTCTTTTGTTTTTACTGGGATAGACACTTACTGTAGATATGGATTTGCCTTACCTGTATGCAACACTTCTGCCAAAACCACTATCTGTGGACTTACAGAATGCCACCATCATGCTATCCCACACAGCATTGCCTCGGATCAAGAGACTCACTTCACAGAAATGAAGTGTGGCAATGGGCCCATATTCATGAATTCACTGGTCTTACCATGTTTCCCATCATCCTGAAGCAGCTGGTTTGATAGAATGATGGAATGGCCTTCTAAAGACACAATTATGGTGCCAGCTAGGTGGCAATACCCTGCAGAGTTGGGGCAGTGTTCTCTAGGAGGCTGTATATGCTCTAAACCAACATCCAATGTATGGTACTCTTTCTCCCATAGATTCATGGGTCCAGGAATCAAGAGGTGGAAATGGGAGTGGCACCACTCACTATTACCTGTAGTAACCACTCAAAAAATTTTTGCTTCCTGTCCCCTGACCGCATGCTCTGCAATTCCAGAGGTCTTAGTTC
The DNA here is from genome assembly GCF_000243295.1 of Trichechus manatus latirostris. Taxonomy (NCBI): domain Eukaryota; kingdom Metazoa; phylum Chordata; class Mammalia; order Sirenia; family Trichechidae; genus Trichechus; species Trichechus manatus. The sequence goes on along the minus strand of NW_004444118.1, from coordinate 2,495,165 downwards.
CAAAGGGAGGAATGTTCCCACCAGGAGACACAATACTGATTCAATTGAACTGGAAGTTAAGAATGCCACCCGGCTACTTTGGGCTCCTCATGCCTCTGAATCAACAGGCAAAGAAAGGAGGTATCATACTGGCTGGTGTGATTGACCCTGATTGTCATTGTTGTTGGGTGTTGTCAAGTAAGTTCTGACTCATAGTGTCATGGATTGAATTGTGTCCCCCAAAAATATCTGTCAACTTGGCTGGGTCATGATTCCAGTATTGTATGATTCTGTAATCTGATGTGATTTCCTTATGTGTTGTAAACTCTATCACTATGATGAGGTTATATGTGATCTCCTTATGTGTTGTAAATTCTATCACTGTGATGAGGTTATGTTGATGAGGTTTACAAGATTAGATAGTGTCTTAATGCAATCTCTTTTGAGATATAAAAGAGAGAAGCAAGAAATCTCCAAAAACAGTTGCCATAACCTTCTGCGTGGTCTTACTTCTCTTGGCTCATCTTTGAGGTCTTCCCAACTGTCATGGATTGAATTGTGTCCCCCAAAAAATGTGTGTAGCAACTTGGCTAGGTCATGATTCCTAGTATTGTATGATTGTGTTATCTGATGTGATTTCCTTATGTGTTGTAAACTCTATCACTATGATGAGATTATATGTGATCTCATGTGTTGTAAATTCTATCACTGTGATGAGGTTATACTGATGAGGTTGACAAGATTAGTGTCTCAATGCAATCTCTTTTGACATATAAAAGAGATAAGTGAGCAGAGACACATGGGAACCTCATACCACCAAGAAAGCAGTGCCAGGAGCAGAGCGTGTCTTTTGGACCTGAGGTTCCTGTGCAGAGAAGCTCCCAGACCAAAGAAAGATTGATGACACAGACTTTCCTCAAGAGCCAACGGAGAAAGTGTTCCCCTGGAGCTGACACCCTGAATTTGGACTTGTAGCCGACCAGACTGTGAGAGAATAAACTTCTCTTTGTTAAAAACCATCCACTTGTGGTATTTCTGTTAGAGCAGCACTAGATGACTAAGACACATAGCAATCCTATTTACAACAGAACAAATCACTGCCCAGTCCTGTGCCATGCCCACAATCATTGCTATGTTTGAGCCCATTGTTGCAACTACTGTGTCAAGTCATCTCATTGAGGGTCTTCCTCTTTTTTGCTGACCCCCTACCTTACCGGGGACTGGTCCCTCATGATAACATGTCCAAAGTATATGAGAGAAAGTCTCACCATCCTCACTGGCAAAGAGCACTCTGGCTGTACTTCTTCCGATACAAACTTGTTTATTTTTCTGGCAATCCATGGTATATTCAATATTTTTCACCAACACCATAAGTCAAAGACATCAATTCTTCGATCTTCTTTATTCATTGTCCAGGTTTAGCATGCATATAAGGTGATTGAAAATATCATGGCATAGGTCAGGCACAAGTTAGTCCTCAAAGTGACATCTTTGTTTTTCAACACTTTAAAGAGGTCTTTTGCAGCAGATTTGCCTAATGCAATACATGCTTTGATTTCTTGATTGCTGTTTCCATGGGCATTGACTGTGGATCTAAGTAAAATGAAATCCTTGATGTCTTAGGCTGAGTTCTCTAGAGAAGCAAAACCTGTAAAGTGTATAGGTATATATAGAGAGAGATTTATATCAAGGAAACAGCTCACACGATTGTAGAGGCTAAAACATCCCAAGTCCGTGAATCAGGGTAGAGGTCTCTCCCAATTCATGCAGCCGCAAGGCTGGCGAACCAAAGATCGGCAGGTTGGAGACCAGGGCTCCTGCTCACAGGCTGTGAAGGTCAACGAATTCCAAGATCAGCAGACAAGACTGCAAGGTTTCTCCTGATTCACGTAGCTGCAGGGGCTGGCAAACTCAAGATCAGCAGGTCGGTGAACAGGACTCCCGCTCACAGGCTGTGAAGATTGACAAATTCCAAGATTGACAGGTAAGCTGCTAGCTCAAGTCACAAGAACCTGAGATGAGACAACAAGAGGCAGCTGCTGAGTCTGGAACAAGCCAAAAACTTTGGCTAGGCAAGCAGGCAGAAAGTAACCCATGGAAGGCAGAGAGATGAAGCTGAGGGGGCAGTGAGCTACCACAGGACCCCACCCCCACCAGTAACACTCAGCAGATTCCGTCACAGGGGTGATCACATATCAAATTTCAACAGGGAAGTGATCAAAACATTATACAACTGCTAAAACACTGAGAATCATGGCCTAGCCAAGGTGACATACAATTTTAACCATCACACTTGACAACTCCAATCTTTTCCCCACTTATAATGTTACTTATTGGTATAGTTGTGAGGATTTTTGTTTTCTTTATGTTGAGGTGTAATCCATGCTGAAGGCTGTATGTAGTCTTTGATCTTCATCAGTAAGTACTTCGGGTCCTCTTCACTTTCAGCAAGCAAGCTTGTGTCATCTGCATAATGCTTCACTGGTTTTGCTCCTCTAGAGAACCCAGCATAAGACACCCAGTAACATAGAAATTGTGGAAACACATAATCTCTTGTCCCAAAAGACAGTGTCTTCTCTGATGGTAAGATAACATTTCATAATAACCAAATATCCAATCCTGAAATGTGGTTATGAAATCACCAGACTCAAGAAATCCAGCCTTTGTAAAAATGTTCAAGTTGTAATTTTTTTTCTATGAAGAGGTTAAATATTCTTGTTTTATTTAACCTTCAAGGGTCCAAGGAATCAACTATCTATAAAATATTTTTTTATGGTAAATATATATGTAACAAGAGCCCTGGTGGCACAGTTGTTAAGAGCTCGGCTGCTGGAGGTGGAGCCAAGATGGCGGAGTAGTGAGATTCTTCCTGTGGTCCCTCTTACAACAAAGAACTGAAAAAACAAGTGAATCGATTATATATGACAATCTAGGAGTCCTGAACATCAAAAGCAAAGTTGAGGAATCAAACTGAGTGGCAGGAGGAGGGAGAGACAGTTCAGAAGTAGTGAGGAGTTGCCAGACCTGAGCCGGCGGGAGCCAACACCCTTCAGGCCAGTTCCACCGGTGTGCGTTTTCCACATTGGGAGAGACCTAGTGGCAGAGAGTTTACTTGGGCATCTAGAACCAGTGAAAAGTGGCACTCAGTCAGCAAAGATAAGTACTTGCATCTGACCTACCATGAGGATCAAAAAACCCCCCTTTTGAGAAAAATCTCTCTCCCATTTACCTGCCCCTCCTCACTCTGCACCAGGTCCAGGGCCAACTTCAGTAATTGCTGAGTCCCCTGGGCTGGAAGTAGGACCCGTCATGCGCCTTAAGCCATTCTCCCAGCCTTGGAGAGGGAACAAGTTACAAACAGGAAAAAATAATCTGCCAGCTCCCCTAAGCTGGGAACTCAGGGTACGCACACTTCCTTTGCCTAGGCAGAGGCTTAAGGGGATCATGGACTTTGAATGCCTTTCACCCCAGCATAGACCTGCGTAGACCCATTTCAACAGTGTAGGCCGTCATTACCACAGTACAACAAGGTATATACCTGAAGCCTGACTTCAACTGTATCAGCTATACGGTGAAGTGGCAGGTTTGTGACATTTGACACTGCTCTGCCCATTAAGCAGGGTCCTCACCTACCCACATCAGGGGCCTGAGGACTGGTGGCTCCACCCATACCTCTTAGCCACCTGTGACAGGGGTCCAACAATAAGTGGTGCCTCCCTGTCCTTACAACCAACAGCATTGGGTGCCCATAGTCTGACTGCAAAACCCACCCACGTATGTGCTCTAGGGAACAGGGACACACTTTCCTCCCAGACACTCAGGGACAGGTGTCAGCCCCCTGCCTTGCTCAGCATGTGACCCCCTACTGCAGCCAGATACCTGTGCCTACACCAATCATCCATGCCTCTAAGACTGTAGGTGAGAGCCTGCTCTACACACTTGGTGACCAACTACCTGGACACCTGAGCTGAATCCATACAAGAAAAGTAAACAGACTCCTGGGATCACATACCTAGTAACAGATCTAACCACCTGGTGACAGGATGTAGAGCTTCAAAGACGCCAATAATCAAACTAGCTCACACAAACAGCCTACTTGGGCATATCAAAACAAGAAGATAGGACACAGTAAGCAAACATAAAATAAATAAATATAATAACTTATTGATGGCTCGGAGACAACAGTCAATATCAAATCACATAAAGAGGCAGACCATGAAGGCTTCAGCAAGCTACCAAAATAATGAATCAAAAAATTTTCCAGAGGAGGAAAATTTCTTGGAATTACCAGAGACAGAATGCAAAAGGTTAATATACAGAACGCTTCAAGATATCCGGAAATAAATCAGGCAAAACACAGAACAAGCCAAGGAACACAGAGACAAAGCAATAGAGGAATTTAAGAAGATGAGAAGAGCATAATGGCAAATTTAATAAGCTTCAAGAATCCATAGAGAGACAGCAATCAGAAATCCGGAAGATTAACAATAAAGTTTCAGAATTAGACAACTCAATAGAAAGTCCTAGGAGCAGAATTGAGGCAATGCAAGAATAAGTGAGATTCAACATAAAGCACCTGACACCAACTTATTTGAGAAAAAATCAGATAAAAATATTTAAAAAATGAAGAACTCCTAAGAATTATGAGGGACTCTATCACGAGGAATAACCTATGAGTGATTGGAGTACAAGAACGGGGAGGATAACAGAAAATACAGAGAAAATTGTTGAAGATGTGTTGGCAGAAAACTTCCTTGCTATCATGAAAGATGAGAAGGTATCTATCCAAGATGCTCATCAAACCCCACATAAGGTAGATCCCAAAAGTCACCAAGACATATTATAATCAAACTTGGCAAAAACCAAAGTTAAAGAGAGAATTTTAAGATTGGCTAAGGATAAACGAAAAGTCATCTACAAAGGAGAGTCAATAAGACTAAGCTCGGACTGCTCAGCAGAAACTATGCAGGCAAGATGATATGTATATAAAGCCTTGAAAGAAAAAAATTGCCATCCAAGAATTATATCTCCAGCAAAACTGTCTCTCAAATATGATGCTGAAATTAGAGCATTTCCAGATAAACAGAAGTTTAGGGGATTTGCAAAAACCAAATCAAAATTACAAGAAATACTAAAAGGAGTCCTTCGGTTAGAAAATCTATAACATCAGATAACAACCCAAGACTAGAACACAGGACAGATCAACCAGATATCAACCCAGATAATGAAGTCACAAAAATGAATCAAAGCTAAAACATTGAAAACAGGGAAACAGAGACGTCAATATGTAAAAGATGACAACATTAAAACAAAAAGAGAAATTAAAGAATGTAGTCATGTACCTTTCACATGGAGATGAAGCCAAGGCGTTATAAAGAAATAAAAGACTGGTTTAAACTTAGAAAAACAGTGGGAAATATCAAGGTAACCACAAAGGAAACTAACAATCATAACAATCCTACACATCAAAACAAAAACATAAAGACTCAGCAAATACAAAAACAACAACAATGAAAAAGATGAAAAGAAAATACATAAAGAAAAATGACTCAGCACAGAAAATTAAGTGGAACAAAGAAACCGACAACAACACACAAAAAAAGACATCAAAACGACAGCACTAAACTCATACCTGTCAATAATTACACTGAACATAAATGGACTAAATGCACCAATAAAGAGATAGAGAGTGGCAGAATAGATAAAAAAAAATGCTCTGTCCATATGCTGCTTACAAGAGACACACCTTAGACTTAAAGAAAGAAACAAACTAAAACTCAAAGGATGGTAAAAGTATATCAAGCAAACAACAATCAGAAAAGAGCAGGAGCGGCAATATTAATCTCTGACAAAATAGACTTCAAAGTAACGTACACCACAAAGGATAAGGAAGGACAATATAATGATTAAAGAGTCAATACACCAGGAGGACATAACCACAACAAATATTTATGCACCCAACCACAGGGCTCCAAAATACATAAAACAAACTCTAACAGCATTAAAAAGAGAGATAGACAGCTCCACAATAGTAGGGGACTTCAACACACCACTTTTGATGAAGGACAGAACATCCAGAAAGAAGCTCAACAAAGACGTGGAAGATCTAAATGCCATGATCAACCAACTTGATTTCACAGACATATACCAAACACTCCACCCAACAGCCGCCAAGTATACTTTCTTTTCCAACGCACATGGAACATTCTCCAGAACAGACCACGTATTAGGTCGTAAAGCAAGCCTTAACAGAATTCAAAGCATCGAAATATTACAAAGCATCTTTTCTGACCATAAAGCCATAAAAGTAGAAATCAATAACAGAAAAGGCAAGGGAAAAAAAATGGAAACTGAACAACACCTTGCTCAAAAACTGCTGGGTTACAAGGTTGAGAAGGGACAGTGTTGACATGTCGCGGAGTTGTTA
>NW_004444118.1:2486204-2488349 GCF_000243295.1 Trichechus manatus latirostris | reverse complement strand
CTTCAACTAAAATACAATTTTAAAAAATTTTCTAAAAAAAACTACTGGGGTATAGAAGAAATTAAGGATGGAATAAAGAAATTCACAGAATCAAATGAGAATGAAAACACATCCTACCAGAACCTTTGGGACACAGCAAAAGCAGTGCTCAAAAGTCAGTTTATAGCAATAAATGCACACATCCAAAAAGAAGAAAGGGCCAAAATCAAAACATTAACCCTACAACTCAAACAAGTAGAAAGAGCAGCAAAAGTTTCCCTCAGTTGCTAGAAGAAAGGAAATAATAAAAATTAGAGCAGAATGAAATGAAAGAAAATAGAAAAACAATTGAAAGAGTTAACAAGACCAAAAACTGGTTCTTTGAAAAGATCAACAAAATCAATAAACCACCTGCCAAAGTGACAAAAGAAAAACAAGAGAGGAAGCAAATAACCTGAATAAGAAATGAGATGAGATGGGTGATATCACAACAGACCCAACTGAAATTAAGAATCATAATAGAATACTAGGAAAAATTGTACTCTAACAAATTTGAAAACCTAGAGGAAATGGATAAATATCTAGAAAATCACTACCTACACAAACAGAGGTAGAACAACTGAATAAACCTATAACAAAAGAAGAGATTGAAAAGATAATTAAAAAACTCTCCCCAACAAAGAAAAAAACCTTGGCCCTGACAGCTTCACTGGAGAATTCTACCAAACTTTCAGAGAAGATTTACACCAGTACTACTAAAGGTATTTCAGAGCATAGAAAAGGATGGAATACTCCCAAACTCATTCTATGAAGCCATCATAACCCTGATACAAAAAGCAGGTAAAGACACCACAAGAAAAGAAAATTACAGACCAATGCTTCATGAACATAGACGCAAAAACCCTCAACAAAATTTTAGCTGGTAGAATTCAACCACATATCAAAAAAATAATTCACCATGATCAAGTGGGACTTATACCAGGTATGCAGGGATAGTTCAACATTAGAAAAACACTCGATGTAAGCCATCACATAAATAAAACAAAAGACAAGAACCACATCATCTTATCAATTGATGCAGAAAAGGCACTTGACAAAGTCCAACACCCACTCATGATAAAAACTCTCAGCAAAGTAGGAATAGAAGGGAAATTCCTCAACATAATTAGGGGCATTTATACAAAGCAAACAGCCAACATCATCCTAAATGGATAGAGTCTGAAAGCGTTCCCCTAGAGAATGGGAACCAGACAAGGATGCCCTTTATCACCACTCTTATTCAACATTGTGCTGGAGGGCCTATCCAGAGCAATTAGGCTAGAATAAGAAATAAAGGGCCTCCAAATTGGTAAGGAAGAAGTAACAGTATCTCTATTTGCAGATGATATGATCTTACGCACAGAAAACTCCGAAGAACCCATAAGAAAACTACTGGAAATAATAGAAGATTTCAGCAAAGTATCAGGATATGAGACAAACATACAAAAATCAGTTGGATTCCTCTACACCAACAAACAGAAGTTCCAAGAGGAAATCATCAAATCAGTACCATTTACAATAGCCCCCAAGAAGATAAAACACTTAGGAATAAATCTAACCAGAGACATAAAACATTTATACAATGAAAACTACAAGACACTACTGCAAGAAACCAAAAAAGCCGTGCAGAAGTGGAAAAACATACCTTGCTCATGGATAGGAAGATTCAATGTTGTGAAAACATCAATTCTACCCAAAGCAATCTACAGATACAATGCAATCCCGATCCAAATTCCAACAGCATTTTTTAATAAGATGGAGAAACAAATCACCAGCTTCATACGGAAAGGGAAGAGGCCCTGGATAAGTAAAACATTACTGAAGAAGAAGAGCAAAGTGGGAAGCTTCACACTACCTGATTTTAGAACCTATTATACCACCACGGTAGTCAAAACAGCCCGATACTGGTACAACAACAGATACATAGAACAGTGGAACAGAATTGAGAATCCAGACATAAATTCATCCACTATGAGCAGCTGATATTTGACAAAGGCCTCAAGTCCGTTAATTGGGAAAAAGTCTCTTTAACAAAAGATGCTGGCATAACTGGATATCTGTGGGGATATATGCCATTTAAACATGGCTGTACTATTGACAACTGCAGCCCCCACAGGCCTCTATGCT
>NW_004444118.1:2459730-2478178 GCF_000243295.1 Trichechus manatus latirostris | reverse complement strand
TGATTGCTGTATTGACTATAAAATAAACTCCTGGGACTGAAGTGGGGGTCGACTCCTCAGAGTGACCCTCCTGGCCCCACTTCTCTGTAAGAGTTGTGTAGTTGGTTACTGTCTTCGCCGTCCCGATTACCGTCGCCGCTGCGACAGATATCCATTTGCAAAAAATTGAAACAAGACCCATACCTCACACCATGCACAAAAACTAACTCAAAATGGATCAAATAAACCTAAATATAAAATTGAAAACAATAAAGATCATGGAAGAAAAAATACGGACAATGCTAGGGGCCCTAATACACGGCATAAACAGAATACAAACCATTCGTAACAGTGCACAAACACCAGAAGAGAAGCCAGATAACTGGGAGCTCCTAAAAATCCAACACTTATGCTCATCAAAAGACTTCACCAAAACAGTCAAAAGACAACCTACAGACTGGGAAAAAAAATTTTGACTATTACAAATCAGATCAGTGTCTAATCTCTAAAATCTACAAGATACTGCAAAACCTCAACAACGAAAAGACAAATAACCCGATTAAAAAATGAGCAAAGGATATGAACAGGCACTTCACCAAAGAAGACATTCAGGTGGTTAACAGACACATGAGATGAGGAAATGCTCATGATCACTAGTCATTAGAGAAATGCAAATCAAAACTACAATGAGATACCATCTCACCCCAGTGAGGCTAGCATTAATCCAAAAAACACAAAATAATAAATGTTGGAGAGGTTGTGGAGAGACTGGTTGGAATGTAAAATGGTACAACCACTTTGAAAATCGATTTGTCACTTCCTCAAAAAGCTAGAAATAGAAGTACCATACTATCCAGCAATCCCACTCTTTGGAATATATCCTAGAGAGGATAAGAGCCATCACACGAATAGATATATGCACATCCATGCTCTTTGCAGCACTGTTTACAATAGCAAAAAGATGGAAACAACCTAGGTGCCCACCAACAGACAAATGGATAAACAAATTATGGTATATCCATACAATGGAATACTACGCAACGATAAAGAACAATGAATCTGTGAAACATAACACAGAGGAAAACTGGAAAGCATTATGCTGAGTGAATTTAGTCAGTCACAAAAGGACAAATATTGTATAAGACCACTATTATAAGAACTCAAGAAAAGGTTTAAACAGAGAAGAAAACATTCTTTGATGGTTACGAGGGTGGGGAGGGAGGGGGAGTGGTATTCACTAACTAGATAGTAGACAAGAATTATCTTAGGTGAAGGGAAGGACAACCCACACTACAGGGGAAGTGAGAACAACTGGACTAAACCAAAAACTAAGAAGTTTCCTGACTACAACTGAACACTTAGAGGGACATAGAAGCAGGGGTAGGGGCCTGAGGACCCTGCTTTCCGGGGACATCTAGGTCAACTGGCATAGCAAAGTTTATTAAGAAAATGTTCTGCCTCCCACTTTGGTGAGTGGCATCTGGGGTCTTAAAACCTAGTGAGTGGCCATCTAAGATGCATCAATTGGTCCCAACCCCCCTGGAGCAAAGGAGAATGAAGAACACCAAAGACACAAGGAAAGTATTAGCCCAAGAGACAGAAAGCGCCACATAAACCAGAGACTCCACCAGAAGAACTAGATGGTGACTGGCTACCACCAATGACCGCCCAGACCAGGAACACAACAGAAAGTCCCTGATGGAGCAGCAGAAAAGTGGGGTACAGAACTCAAATTCTAGTAAAAAGGTCAGACTTAATGGTTTGACTGAGACTGGAGGGACCCTGGAAGACATGGCCCCCAGACTCTCTGTTAGCCCAAAACTAAAACCATTCCTGAGGCCAATTCTTCAGACAAAGATTAGACTGGACTATGGGACATAAAATGATACTTGTGAAGAGTGTGCTTCTTAGCTCAAGTATATACATGAGACTAAATGGGCAGCTTCTGTCCAGAGGCGAGATGAGAAGGCAGAGAGGATCAGGAGCTTGTTGAAAGGACCCAGGAAATGCGGGATGGAAAGGAGGAGTGTGCTGTCACAGTATAGGGAGAGCAACTAGGGTCACGTAACAATGTATGTATAAATTTTTCTATGAGAGACTAACTTGAATTGTAAACTTTCACTTAAAGCACAATAAAAAAAAAAAGAGTTTGGCTGCTAACCAAAAAGTCAGCAGTTCAAATCCACCAGCCGTCCCTTGGAATCCCTATGGGGCAGTTCTACTCTTCTACTCTCTCCTATAGGGTAGCTATGAGTCACAATCAACTCAGTAGCAATGGGTTTGGTTTAGGTTTATATATGTAACAAAACACTTATCATTTCAACATTTTTACATGTAAAATTCAGTGACATTAATTACATTTATCATATTGGACAACTATCACCACTATCTGTTTCCAAATTTTTCCATTGCCCTTAACAGAAGCTCAGTGCCCTCTAAGCAATAACTCCCTCTTTCCCCATCCTTGGTAGCCACTGATAAACTTGGGTCTGTATACATTTGTCTATTCTAAACATATCATATAAGTGGAATTATACTATATTTACCCTTTTGTGACTGACTTATTCCACTAACATAATGTTTTGTAGGTTCATCCACATTGTAGCACGTATCAGAACTTCATTTTGCTTTATGGTATAGTAATATTCCACTGTATGTATCTACCACATTTTGTTTATCCATTCATCTTTATAAAAAAGTAGGAGTTAGAAGATGAACACAGGAAAAGATTTTCAGGTAGGAGGAGGGGCGGTGATATTTGCCAGAACTCGGTGCTTGAGGAGGTAAAAGGGATTGGGATCCAGAATAAGAGTGGAGAGACTGCCTTGAGCTGGAAGAAAAGGACTCTTGTTCTTTGGGACAGTACTGGTGTTATTGCCAACAGTTTTGTAGTGAATGGAGAAGATAAATTATTAGTTATTGTCTGATAACTTCTCTATTCCCAGTGAAGTAGAAGACAAAGCCACTAAAAAGAAGGAAATTATTAATAAAGAGTTTGAAGAAAGAAGTAAAAGTTTGCAATTTCCCCTGATGGGGATGAGAGAAAAAATCAGATTGCGTTGTTCCTTGTATCTGTCAGAAGTCAGAGCTGCCAAGGTCAGAAACTCAGAAACCCACCTCTAAAGAGTTAAAGCAAATAAGAAATTTATTGAAAGGGCCTGGGGTAATTCATTAAACTGTCGAACCAAAGGAAGAGCCTCTGTGCCTGGAAGCTAGGACCAGCCACTGCCAGGAGTCCCACCGGTCCCTCATCTGTCCTTGTTTCTGTCTGGCTCCATTCTTTCCTACTGCATACCAATTCTCTCCTCACCTTCCCCAAAGATGTAAAAGAGTCTCTCCTTCTAGCTCCAGTTTGACAAATCCAGAGAAGGGCACTGGCTGTCCTGGCTGGAGTCTCACGCTCATCCCTGAACCAGCAGCCGTGCTCAGGAAGAGGAGCTGCTCTTTCTGGATCAGCCTGCACTGGGTACTTAGGGTTTGGCATCCATTAGTTAAAGTTGAGAGAAGTGAGAAAAGACAGGGAAAAGCACAGGGACATGTTGTGCAAACTAAAATAACAAAGTTACCTAATGGTAAACCAAGAAAAGTTGAATGAATCCTGATAGAGACCATGTCACTAAGAGAGGAGATTAGTCAGTCATGAAAAGTAATTTATGTTGAACAAACATAGATCACAAAGTAAACTTTTTTATTCCACTCATCCCTTAAAAATTTATTTAGAGGGAAACTTCCCTGCCCCATGGCAGATTCCATGGCTTCTCGCTATTGAAAAATACACAGCCCCAAGGTCACTTTAAGTCACAAAACAGTCACGTTGTAGTGATTAGAATGTGTCCAGGCAGAAACTCCCCTTACTCTCAGTCTAGAGTGGCCCCTGCCCTGAGCCCTGCACTTTATAGGGCACCACTGTGGCAGTCCCCCAGCCAGCCTCTCTCTACAGAGTAAGGAGTCCATGGGCCAAGTGGACATACCCATCCCAATAGAATCCATGCCATTGCCCTTCTAGACTACCTCTGGACTCTCAGAACCTGAAAATTCCCTGCCCAAATGGAGCCTAGCCTGCTTCCAGAACCTGCATGGGCCTCTTCCCCAAGACCTTCCTCCCAAGAGTAGACTGCCATGCTGAGTGTGAGCAATCCTAGTCCTGAGGTGTGACCTATTTGCTGTGAAAGTCAGGGTACAGTCTAGACCAGTGCTTCTCAAAGTGTGGCCCATCCACAGACAGCATCAGCAACACCTGGGAGCTTGTTAGTAATGATGAAAATTTTCAGGCTCTACTCCAGACCTACTACATCAGAATCTGTTTTAACAAAGTCTCCAGGTTATTCTTTTGCACACCAAAGTTTGAGAAGCATTGGTTTATACAAACAAGGACATGCAAGTTGGGATGAACACATGTTTGCAAACAAGGTCTCTTGCTGTGTGGAAGGTGTCTTAGTTATCTAGTGCTGCTGTAACAGAAATACCACAAGTGGATGGCTTTAATAAACAGTAATTTATTTTTTCAGAGAGAGGAAGGCTTTCTCTCTCTTTTGGCTCCGGAGGAAGGTCCTTGTCACTTCAACTTCTGCTTCCTGTTTCGTTGGAGATCTCTGTATGCCTTGGCATCTATCTTACCCCATTTCTGCTTCTTTCTCTTGCTTGTTTAATCTCTTTTATACCTCAAAAGAGATTGACTCAAGACACACCCTACACTAATCATGTCTCATTAACATAACAAAGACAATCCATTCCCAAAGGGGATTATAACCACAGGCATAGAGATTAGGATTTACAACACAGAATTTTTGGCAGACACAATTCAATCTATAACAGAAGGTGTGAGAATTGGAAGGGAAGGAGGAGGCCTCAGGCTGGCTCTCTCCACAATGCCACATTTTGAACCTAGCCTTCCAGACTCAGATCCTCTGAGGAAACTTAAAGGAGATGTTAGTGGGGCCTGGGGCCCCTTTTGGGCAGAAGTTACCTGCCTTGGACTGAGAAGGGTGAGGAAAAATATCATGGCTTCAGCACTTAGGCACAAGAGGGGTCCAAAGGTGAGGGTGGGTAAGGGCAGGTCTAGCCAAAGGGTGAAAGTGCCCTCCTACCACCAAATAAATAAAGAAGAAGTGTATGGTTGTCCCATTAATCTCCTAAGAGATTGGAAGAAGAGGCTGCGGGATCTAACATGAGCAATCTGGCAAGCAACTTACGGTTTTTGTCATTCAAAAACAAATATTGTCAAAGGAAAAGGATATAACATTCTTTTTAACAGTTTATTAGCTTGAATTAGGACTTTTAAATATTTTAGACATATCATATGTGGGCCTCCATTTGTATTCTTGCCTAGGCTCACAGATGTTAGGGATGGGCCATTATCCAGACCAAGATAATAATCACAAGCTTCAATCTTCATTCAAAAATAAAGCTTCTCCTTCCTCTCCCCTATTCTAAGGTTTGTAGTTCAGGGATAGCTAATTTTGGGAAAGTGGGTTTTGTTGAGTTTTGTTTCCTATGTCAGTTCACTTTGTTACTGGGTGGAAACCACAGGTTTTGCTCGGTGTGACTCAGATCAGCCAATAAATGAGAGACTGAGGTGGGGGAGTATAAAGGTGCCTTTATTTCATTTTGCAAGGAAAGAAAGTAATTGGGGCTGTTGCAGCCAAGACTGCTTTGAGAGGGAAAGGGAAAAAAGTTATTTTTAAGGAGTTTACAAGTAGGGAGTTCATACAAGTTACATCAGCAACATTCTTATTCATACCACGTAGGTGACAGGATTTTCATGGGGCAGGCCAAGCAAAGGAACTGTAATGTTAATGCAAAAATGGCGAGGCTGGGCAAGCAATGAGGCTGGAATTTTAATGCAAAAATGGCAAGGCCGGCCAAGCAAGGAATTTTCTGCAGCCTGGGGACATCTGCATTAACTTCCTCCCCATTTAGTGGGGCCTGGGGCCCTTTTTTGGGCAGAAGTTACCTGCCTTGGACTGAGTTGGTGAAGAAAAACATCATGGCTACAGCACTCAGGCACAACAGGTGTCCAAAGTTGAAGATGGGCAAGGGCAGGTCTAGGCAAGGGGTGAAAGAGCCCCCCTACCACCAAATAAATAAAGAAAAAGAAAAAGTTATGGCTATCCCATCAATGTTCTAAGTGATTGGAAGAAGATGTGGTGAGGAAGAGGAGAGGTGTCTTTTTAGAGCAGTTCCTCCTTGGCTGGGAGGCTTCACGTTCTCTCAGCGAGTTCTTCAGAGATTTCTATCACTAGGGACCTTTCTCCTGCAGGTCTGTTACGATGATGCATCTCAATTCTACAATTATTTTCACATTCCCTAAGAATTGAGCCCTCACCTCCTCTTGGATAAGATTCAAGACAACTGCACACTGGTCCTCTCTCCTGCATAGGTCATACCCGGCCTCTCATCCCAACAAACCTTAGGAGTACAGGTCTCCTCTGTTCTACAACCATGGTCAGCACCAGCTCAAGGAGTTCAATGAGTCTTCCACCGTTTCAAGCTCTCCACATTGTTCAGTGGAAACCCTCCTCACTAGGCATGAGATAAAGGATATAAGATTCCCAAGCTACTTCCCTCTTGGTGGAGAGGAAAACTCACAGCATTGCAACAGCTCTCTCCAGAAAAGAAAACATCGCTACAAATTCCCCCTCTCTCGACATGCTGATCCCTTTAATATCCGTGATCTGCTTAAGGGGGCCAAGTGGCATGGAATCAAGTCTAAGATATTTCCTTTGCAAATTCTACATTTAGTAGTCTGGCTTCAGAATTTCATATCTATTACATTTTGATGTCTTAGTGGAAACTGAGGAGTCCAGCTCTTGGCTAAAAACCTATATGTGGTTTTTCAGGACTAACTATAGGCGTTTACAAAGGCTTTACCTAGTAGGCCTCAGGGGGAAAGTTACCCTCCCCAGCTATACTTGGTGTACAGTCTCTACATTACAGTCTCTAACAGAAGTTACAGTCAAGGACGCAGCCTCCCCCTACCCCACCCCACTCCCCAGCCAACCATGCTCTCTCAAATATCTGCATTTCTAGACCAAGCACCTCCGTATGGAGGCCTCTTTATAAGAGGCCTTTAGCAGAGGCCTTCCTGGTGCCTCTGCCAAAGTTTCCTCATCACAGGAAAAGTGGCGGGGGGAGAATCTTGAAGACACGCCCCACTCTGACTCAGCACTTTTTCACTTCTAGCCCTTCCACCTTGCCCTCCCTTGGCCTCTGGGTCCAAAAAGTGCAGGAGCCTCTTATTCAGGGTTCCCTTGGCAGTGAGACGCTTCTCTGCCTCTGCGTTGATCCACCTGACCCTCGCCCAGGTGCCATTCCTGGGGAAATAGGGGACAGGGGAGAGTTGGCACCTTCTCTTGGTTTCTCTTTCTTATACTATCAGTAAGTAATTAAAGGCTTGACTGTTACTTTCATTTTGACTCGTTGTCTTAATCAACTACTCCTACAACTGGCATCTCAGCTCAGTTCTCTCCAGCTCAGCTCAGCTCCCTGACAGAAACTTCAGTTTTAACATTCTATTCCAGAAGCATAAAAAGTGCTATTAGAGACAGACAGTGGAGATGCCTATGCAAGGACTGTTTAAGCCAAAGAATGCCCTTACTGACCAGTATGATGGCCTGGTCTCCTTAAAGGCATTATGATATTGCCTGGTTGGTATGGAAGGTACACTTATCTCTGTTGTAAAGATGGGTTTGTCAGCTTGCTGAACTTGAGGCCATTAAAACTTCCAAGTAAATATCCAATTTCCCTATAGTTGGCTTTGAATCATTTCATGTCAAACTTCCCACCACCTTTGTGGGCTACGGTTAAAAGATGCTCTGATCATATTCAGGTAATATCCAGTCCATCTGATAGTTGCATTTCCAATGCAAATGTAAATTAATAAAAAATGGTGTTCTGATTTGAAATTTAATTTTTTTTTTAGGAATTTGCAGTCAGTAGACATATATTTTTGAAAATAAGAACATATTAACGGTTAGCTTCCTTAATAGTAATAATTGACTTACTTGCAATAGATACTCAGAAAGGTAATAATAATAATTGTTATTGTTATATTCCCAGAAAGGGAATTTATTACTAGTCAAATGACAAAAATATTAAGTTTTTTTTAAATCATATTGTCATGTAATACCTGGAAATCCATCTATTATTCCCCAAATCACTCAACCTTCTTGACGGAGGAGTAAGGAAATAATAAACCTAACTGCTTTATCCCACTTCAGGTTTAGGCCACTATTTCTTCCAGGGATAGCTGGAGCTGGGGGGTATTTAAGGCAAAGGAGATTGTTGGGGTGATGACCTCCCCCAACTCCTACTCCTACCCTCTTTCCCAGGACTCACTGCCAGCCCTCAAAACAAAACAAACAAACCTGTTGCTTTTGAGTGGATTCTGACTCATCGTGACCCTATAGGACAGAGTAGAACTGCCCCATAGGGTTTCCAAGGAACAGCTGGTGGGTTTGAAATGCCTATCATTTGGTTAGTAGCTGAGTTCTTAACCACTGTAACACGAGGGCTCCACCAGCCCTCAAGTCAAGTACAAATGGTGTCCTTACAAATAGCCCCTGACTCTAGACTTAACAGTTACAAATACTCAGTAGCTTAATGTCTTACCAAGAAAGTTTAAGGTCAAACTGGAATCCACTCACTGCATTTGTGGATTGGTCCCTCTGGAGACATCAGCTTCTACATGGGAGCTGTTTGTCTAAAATCAGTGGTTCCAGGTTTCAACAGAGGAGCCCTGATGGCATGGTGGTTAAGCACTCAGCTGCTAACCTAAAGGTCGGTGGTTTGAACCACCAGTTGTTCCACAGGAGAAAGATGTGGCAGACTGCTTCCGTAAAGATTTACAGCCTTGGAAACCCTGTGGGGCAGTTCTACTGTGTCCAGTTGGGTCGCTGTGAGTCAGGATCATTCAACTGCAACTGGTTTGGTTTTTTTTTTTTTTAAGGTTTCAACATGCAGTTTTTGGGATCACCACAAGATGGCAGAGCTGGAATGACAAATTCTTGGAAGTGAAAGGAACAAAAGTTTAATTGCCTGCTTTTTATAAAGGTCACAATTAATATCTAGTTCACATTTAAACATTTTTACAATGGTATATTGCCTAAAATATCAGTTTCATTATTCGAATTATGAAAGAAAGAAATGAAGGTAAGATAGATGAATGTATGATTGGAAGAAAGGAAAGGAGGGAGAGAGGGAGGAAGGAAGGCTGTAAATGGACTTTTTAAATATGCTAAATTCATTTTTTTTTATTGCATTTCATTTTATGTGGACTTTCCCTTTCAGCTAGAGTCAATAAATAAAGCCTTGGGAGGAATATTATAGGAAATAAAAAGAAAGAAGGAGTCACTGTTCAGCTCTATCCCTCCAAAATAGGGTTTTGGAGTCCCAAGAAGAAAATAAATAGTTTTGAAAGACAAAGGTTTTCTAAATTTTAAGATTTTTCCCCTTTATATATCGAGAGTCTGGTCTGGTAGAACTCAGAACATAACTGTATTATAAACCATAGCTAAAGAAGATGCCATTTTACTTGGATCCACAATCAACACCCATGGAAGCAGCGGTCAAGAAATCAAAAGACACATTGCATTGGGCAAATCTGCTGCAAAAGACCTCTTTAAAGTGTTGAAAAGCAAAGAATATCACCTTGAAGACTAAGGTGCACCTGATCCAAGCCATGGTATTTTCAATCGCATCATATGCATGCAAAAGCTGGACAATGAATAAGAAAGACTGAAGAACTGAAGTCTTTGAATTGTAGTGTTGGCAAAGAATATTGAATATACCATGGACTGCCAAAAGAACAAACAAATCTGTCTTGGAAGAAGTACAATCAGAATGCTCCATAGAAGCAAGGATGGTGAGACTACATCTTACATACTTTGGACATGTTGTCAGGAGGGATCAGTCCCTAGAGAAGGACATCATGCTTGGTTAAGTACAGGGTCAGTGAAAAAGAGGAAGACCCCTGAAGACATGGACTGATTCAGTGGCTGCAGCAATGGGTTCAAGCATAACAATGATTGTGGGCATGGCACAGGACCAGGCAGTGTTTAGTTCTGTGGTACATAGGGTTGCTATGAGTCAAAGCCAATTTGACGGCACCTAACAACAACACAAAGAAGAGGCAAAATAAAATTTAAGGGAGCTGCCCCAGACAGGAAGAGGAAGTAGAAAGTCTATTGCTAGGGGGTGGTTGTGGGATTGGGAAGAAAGGAGAGTCAAGTGAAACAGAAAAGAGAAAGGGCAGATGCTGCCTGAACTCATCAGTGGCCTACCCTCCCCCACTTCCTTAGATCTAAGGTCAAGAGGGAGGATAATGGTACAACCACTATGGAAAATAGTTTAGTGCTTCCTCAAAAAACTAGAAATAGAGCTAGCTTATGATCCAGCAATCCACTCCTACGAATATACCCTAGAGACCTAAAACTACTGACACAGCCAGATATATGCCCTCCTTTGTTCATTGCAGCTTTATTCACAGTAGCAAAACAACAGACACAACTGAAGTGCCTATCAATGGGTGAATGGATAAGCAAATTGTGGTACATACACACAATGGAATACTACACAACCATAAAAAACAATGATGAAACCATAACTAGCAATACACAAATACCAGAAGATAAGCTAGATAACTGGGATCTTCTAAAAATTAAACACTTATGCTCCTCAAAAGACTTCACCAAAAGAGTAAAAAGAGAATTTACAGACCAGGAAAAAAATTTTGGCTATGAGATAGCCTACAAAGTTCTAATCTCTAAAATCTATAGGAAAATCCAACACCTCTAAAACAAAAAGACAAATAGTCCAGTTAAAAAATGGACAAGGAATATCAACAGACACTTCATTAAAGAAGACATTCATGTGACTAACATACACATGAGGAAATGATCATGATCACTAGCCATTAGAGAAATGCAAATCAAACTACAGTGAGATACCATCTCACCCCAACATTACTGGCACGAATCAAAAAAACAGAAAATAACAAATATTGGAGAGACTGCAGGGAGACTGAAACTCTTATGCACTGCTAGTGGGAATGCAAAATGGTACAACCATTTTGGAAAACAATATGGCACTTCCTTAAAAAGCTAGAAACAGAAATACCATACAATCCAGCAATCCCACTCCTAGAAATATATCCTAGAGAAATAAGAACCATCACACAAATAGACACATGCACACTCATGTTCACTGCAGCATTATTCACTATAGCAAAAAGATGGAAACAACCTAAGTGCCATCAACAGATGAATGGATAAACAAACTGTGGTACATACACACAATGGAATACTACCAAGTGATAAAGAATAATGATGAATCTGCAAAACATCTCAAAACATGGATGAATCTGGAGGGCATTATGCTGAGTGAAATAAGTTAATCATAAAAGGACAAATATTGTATGAGACTGCTATTATAAAAACTCATGAAAAGATTTACACACAGAAAGAAACAATCTTTGATGGTTATGAAGGAGGGGAGGGGGGAGGGAAAAACACTAACTAGACGATAAACAAGTGGTAAATTTGGTGAAGGGTAAGACACTACACAATACCGGGGAAGTCAGCACAACTTGACCAAGGAAAAATCATAGAAGCTTCGTAGACACATCCAAACTCCCTGAGGGACCAAGTTACTGGGTTGAGGGCCGGGGTCCGTGGTCTCTGGAGACATCTAGCTCAATTGGCATAACATAGTTTATAAAGAAAATGTTCTACATCCTACTTTGGTGAGTAGCGTCTGGAGTCTTAAAAGCTCGTTAGTGGCCATCTAAGATACTGGTCCCACCACATCTGGTGCAAGGGAGAATGAAGAAAACCAAAGACACAAGGGAAAGATTAGTCCAAAGGACTAATGGACCACAACCACCACAGCCTCCACCAGACTGAGTCCAGTGCAACTAGATAGTGCCTGGCTACCACCACTGATTGCTCTGACAGGGATCACAATAGAGGGTCCCGGACAGAGCTGGAGAAAAATGTAGAACAAAATGCAAACTCACAAAAAAAGACCAAATTTACTGGTCTGACAGAGACTGAGAGTATGGCCCCTAGACATCATTTTAACTCAGTACGCAAATTATGCCTGAAGTTCACCCTTCAGCCAAAGATTAGACAGCCCTATAAAACAAACAATAACACACATAGTTCAACCATGTATACGAGACTAAATGGGCACACCAGCCCAAAAGCAAAGACAAGAAGGCTGGGACAGGAAAGCTGGATGAATGGAAATGGGGAACCCAAGGTCGAGAAGGGGAGAGTGTTGACACATCGTGGGGTTGGCGACCATGTCACAAAATAATATGTGCATTAATTGTTTAATAAGAAACTAATTTGCTCTATAAACTTTCACCTAAAGCACAATAAAAAAAAGAAGAACAATGATGAGTCTGCAAAACGTATTATAACATGTATGGACCTAGAGGGCATAATGCTAAGTGAAATAAGTCAAGCATAAAGGACAAATATTGTATGATCCCTCTTTTATAAGAAGACAAGAACAGATAAATATAGAGAGACCAATATTCATTGGTGGTTACCAGGGAGAAGAGGGGAGAGGAGTAATTACGCTTTAGAACTTAGAGACTTGTTACTTTTGGTGATGGGAAATATGGTTCTTACTGTGGAAATAGTGAGCACAGCACGACCATAGTAAAGACAAGTGTTTGAGCAAAAATAGAAAGGCATAGACAATTAAAGAGAACACTGAGAAATTATGATAAATGTAACTAATGTCAATGAACAATTTATATGGAAATTGTAAAAAAAATTCATTGGGGGATATACAATTTTGCAACAACAGTAGTAACAGCTGTTTTTGGTTACATATATCTATAAGTATGCATACATATGTACAGGAAGGCATATATAAATAACTGTAAGCATATGTATATACATGTTTATGTGTGCTGCATATGTTTTCAAGTATAAAATAAAGCACATGTTGGGCACAGTTATGGATACTTCCTAGACACAACCAAACACCTCACAGTATTGGTCTACTGGGTTTTAGGCCTTAGGACCATGGGGCAACTCAGTCACTTGACATAATATAGTCCATAAAGACAATGTTCTACATCCTAGTTTGGTGAGTAGCATCTGGGGGTCTTAAAATCTTGTGAACAGCCATCTAAGATACAACTATTGGTCTGTACTTGTTCAGAGCTAAAGAGAAAGAAAGAAACCAAAGACTCAAAGAAGAAACCAGTCTATAGAACCAATAACCTACATAAAAAATGACATCACCTGCCTTGAGACCAGCCGAACTAGATGGTGCCGGCTACCACTACCAACCGTTTTGACCAGAGACTCAACAGACTGTCCTAGATAGAATGGGAGAAAAATGTAGAACAAAACTCAAATTCCTAAAAAACAGGCCAGACTTACTGGACTGGTAGAGACTAGATGAACCTCCAAGACTATCGCCCTTTAAGTTTGGAACTAAAACCACTCCCAGAGGTCACCTTTCAGCCAAACGACAGATTGGCCCGTAAAATAAATAATACCACTCATGAGTACTGTGCTCCTCAAAATAATCATCTAGATGAAACCAAATGGTTAACATTTATCCTAGACCAAAGATGAGAAGGCTAGGGGGGGACAAGGAAGCTAGATTAATGGAAACAGAACAACCAAAACGGAAATAACGAGAATGCTGATATATTATGAAGAATTTAACCAATGTCACTGCGGTGCCATTGATTACTTTTGGGTGGCCTTTCTAGCCATGGTCTTGTAACTCCCACCCAGGCGATTGAGCAATAGGATAATTGTGGCCCACCAAGGGGATTGGTCAGTTTTGCCTTAAAAGAGAGCCAATTCCAGAGCACCGAGGAAGAACAGCCAGGAGTGGAGACCGTGTGCTTTGGACCCAGGATTCCTGCGCTAAGAAACTCCTGGAAGCAGAAGACTGAGAAAGAAAGAGAGAGAGAGAGCAAGCTGTAACCTTGAAGATGGTGAGAAGCAGTGGCAGAAGAGACCCAGCAGCAGGAGACAGTGCAGTGGGCTTTCCGGTCCATGGAGAGAGAAAGCTGAGTGCCTTTGGGGAGAGGCCTAGGGCCGGGGAGAGGCATGCCTGTGAGCACAGTTGGGAAGAGGCTGTCCTGACGGAGGAACTGTATCCTGAGTGTTCCTGAGCCTGAATTATAACTGTTACTTCCCTAATAAACCCCATAATAGTGAGTATGGTCTGTGAGTTCTATGTGGCCATTGCAATGAATTTTCGAACCCAGCAAAGAAGTAGAGAGTGCTGTGCGAGGGACGGTTGGTGTCAGAATTAGTAAAGGTGACAGAGAGAGGAGGCTTATCTGGCTGCCATCTCATGGGAGTCAGCCTTGCGCTGTTGATCTTGGTTCTCCTTCTCCCTTGTGGGGTTGGAGGAGGTCAGACACTGCCCCCACGCTGTTTTTACCGTCACAGATCATTATGCATAGAAATTGTTAAATGAGAACCTAATTTCCCATGTAAACTTTCACCAAAAACATAATAAAGTATTTTTTAAAAAGAGGAAAGGTGAATGGCGAGAAGGAAAGCCCAAATGGGTTGAGAGGGAAATCCAAAAGTGGAAGAGGCTTACACCCAATGTAGCCCCCGGTGCTGTCTCCTGCTGCCAGGTCTCTTCTGCTGTTATTCTGGTTAGCGTTGACCAGAGAGATTCCCAGATGCTTCTCCAGAAAGTAGCCCTGGGATAGGTATATATAGAGAGAAGGGCAATAAGGTATGTGAGATAGGTCTCCCACCTCAAAATTTGACTTTACAACATATGTTACCACCCCATTCTTCACCTTTGTCAAGCTCAGTGTCCCTATAATGCACCCTTACAGGCCACACAAACCCAGCCTGTGGCCCCCTCATTCTGGCTCTCAACATTTCTTTTCACAACCTTCACAGAACAACAAGCACACAGATATGAGAAGAAAGCATTCTGTGACACCCACCCCAGGGTCCCCACCAGAGCTCAGAGACAGCCTTATACCCTGGCCCATGCCACACCTGAGTTTCTCAGGAGGGCAGACACAGAGGGCAGCCGCAAGTCAGTCCACAACTTTGTCTCACTCGCCACTAGAGTCAGTAGACACAGGTTGTCTGTTCCTGCCAAGTTCATCTCTTTTTCCTTGAGAATCCGATAAATAAAAAGGGAGGAGAAACAAAGTTTTTCTCATACAGTTAGAAACATGCATTCCTCCTCCTAAATATTTGAATATTTACCTATCAATTTTTCAAAAATAACTTACTTGTCATCTGTTCCTCTAACTCCTGAGCTACATGGCCATACATAAGCCCTGTCTCCTCCTGTATCTGAATTTTAACATATTAATGATAAAGACTGATTATAAATGTATGAGCTGGGATTTGGACCCAGGTAGATTCCAGAACTATAATTTGAACATGTCCGCTGGAGCTAGGATCAGGATCTGCTTAGACATGTAGAGTTGATACTATCCACCCTGGAACCTAGACCTACCATTTCTTACCAGGTTTTGGACTCCACCACACCATCACAAGAAATACAGTCAGCAAGACACCTGGAACATAGGATATGCTTGCTGGAGCGCAACCATCACTTCCCAAAGGACGGCATAGACGTGCATCGAGTGTAATCAGTTTCACATGGTCTCACTTACCTCAAGATTGAGATTTTACAGATACGGCACAGTTATGGGCTCCAGACTCTGTTATGGAGAATTATGGGCTGGAAAAAAGGGCCTCAACTCAAGGCTGGCATGCTGTCTCTGAGCATCACCCTGTATTCCAGGGGTTGGGGTGCAGGGTCAACACAGGCCAAATTCACAGTCCAATAAAGGTAAGATCTTCTCTGACATATAACTAAACATCAGTGTGCAATCTTATCAAAGATAGGAAATGGAGGAAAGTTTTGGAGAGGACACCAGCCCAGCTGGGTCCCACAAGGAACTTGTAGGGATCCAGAGAACAGACTCTGCAGTCAGACTACATGGCCTTGACTTACAGCTCTACCACTAGAGGTGTGTGACCTTGAACAGGTTTTTTAAACTCTCCATGACTTGGTTGCCTCATCTATATAATGAGGATAACAATAATGCCTAGATAAGATAATTCTTGTGAGGATTAAATGAGTTGGAACAGCTCCTGGCATGAGTAAGTGACATTATAAGTTTTAGTTAGTAGTAGCAAATAGTGTCTGTCAGTTTGTCATACTGTGGTGGCTTTCATGTTGCTGTGATACTGGAAGCTTTGCCATCGGTATTTCAAATACCAGAAGGGTCACCCTTGGTGGACAGATTTCAGCTGAGCTTCCAGACTAAATAGACTAGGAAGAAGTACCCAGCAGTCTACTCCTGAAAAAAATGGCCACTGAAAACCTTATGAATAGCAGCAGAACATTGTCTGATATGGTGCTGGAAGATGAGACCCTCAGGTTGGAAGGCACTCAAAAGATGACTGGGGAAGAGCTGCCTCCTCAAAGTAGAGTCAACCTTAATGAGGGGGATGGAGTAAAGCTTTTGGGACCTTCATTTACTGATGTGGTTGACTCAAAATGAGAAGAAATAACTGCTCACATCCATTAGTAATCGGAAAGTGGAATGTACGAAGTATGAATCTAGGAAAATTGGAAGTCATCAAAAATGAAATAGATCACATAAACATTGATATCCTAGGCATTAGTGAGCTAAAACGGACTGGTATTGGCCACTGTGAATCAGACAATCATATGGTCTGCTATGTCGGGAATGACAAATTGAAGACGAATGGTGTCACATTCATTGTCAAAAAGAATATTTCAAGGTCTGTCCTGAAGTACAACGCTGTCAGTGACAGGATAATATCCATATGCCTACAAGGAAGACTAGTTAATATGACTATTATTCAAATTTACACACGAACCACTAAGGCCAAAGATGAAGAAATTGAAGATTTTTACCAACTTCTGCAGTCTGAAATTGATCACACATGCAATCAAGATGCACTGATAATTACTGGCTATTGGAAAGTGAAAATTTGAAACAAAGAAGAAGGATTGGTAGTTGGAAAATGTGGCCTCAGTGATAGAAATGATACCGGAGATGGCATGATAGAATTTTGCAAGACCAACGACTTCTTCATTGCAAATACTTTTTTTCACCAAAATAAATGGCAACTATACACGTGGACCTCGCCAGATGGAATACACAGGAATTAAATCGACTACATCTGTGGAAAGAGACAATGGAAAAGCTCAGTATCATCACTCAGAACAAGGTCTGGGGCCAACTGCAGAACAGACCATCAATTGCTCATATGCAAGTTCAAGTTGAAGTTGACCAAAATTAGAATAAGTCCAGGAGAGCCAAAGTACACCTTAAGTATATCCATCTGAATATATAGACCACCTCAAGAATAGTTTTGACACGTTGAGCACTAATGACTGAAGACCAGACAAGATGTGGAATGACATTAAGGACATCATACATGAAGAAAGCAAAAGGTCATTAAAAAGACAGGAAAGAGAGAAAAGACCAAAATAGATGTCAGAAGAGACTCTGAAAGTTGCTTTTGAACGTAGAGTAGCTAAAGCAAAAGGAAGAAATGAAGTAAAAGAACAGAACAGAAGATTTCAAAGGGCAGCTCGAGAAGATAAAGTATTATAATGAAATGTGCAAAGACCTGGAGATAGAAAACCAAAAGAGAAGAACACACTAGGCATTTCTCAAGCTGAAAGAACTGAAGAAAAAATTAAAGCCTTGAGTTGCAATACTGAAGGATTCTAGGGGAGAAAATATTAAACGATGCAGGAAGCATCAAAAGAAGATGGAAGGAGCAAAAATGGCTCTCTAGGCAGAAGCAGCACGCAGTCCCTCCACAGCAAAGATCCAAAAAACTAAGCCGAACAGAGAAAACAACAATCCTGAAACCCTAAAAGATCAAATGAAGAGATAAAGAATTCAGCCAAGCACCAAATGGAATGAGAAAACTGACAGAGAACGGAGAGTGAGGAGAGATTCATGCAGAGGTCCCCTACCAGCTAACGCAGCATGGATCCGCCATCTTGGACTACTATCAGAGACCAGCAAACAGGAGATACGAGAAAGCAGCTTCATGGAGCTTCCAGTGGGAGACAAAACAACCTGTAATTTGCGATATACGTTTTCCCACTCCCCACCCGTCTTCACCCCCACTTGGCCTCCTCTGCTTCCCGCGGCCACAATCTCTTGGCCTGGAAACACCAGCCACTTGGATTCCACACACCTGAACGGGCCAGCTCTCTGAGTGTCATTTGTTGGCTGCTGGTGTTGCTTTTTTCCACTTCTTTTAATTTCTTCCTTATCTCTCACCACCTCCCCTTCCTTTCGCTCAAATACCTGGCTCCGTGCGCCATCTTTGCTTCTTCCTGAGGGGCTGCAGAGCTCTGGTAATTTGTGATATACACTTTCCCACTCCCGACCCTTCTTCACCCCCACTCGGCCTCCTCTGCTTCCCGCAGCCACAATCTCCTGTCC
>NW_004444118.1:2386956-2450825 GCF_000243295.1 Trichechus manatus latirostris | reverse complement strand
AAGTTAGAGGGTTGACATGTTGTGGGGTTGTTAACCAATGTCATAAAACAATATGTGTATTACTGTTTCATGAGAAACTATTTGTTCTGTAAGCCTTCAGCTGAAGTACATTAAAAAAAAAAAGAAGAAGATGGAAGGAATATACAGAGCCACCGTATCAAAAAGAAATGGTCAACATTCAACCATTTCAGGATGTATCATATGATCAAGAACAGACAGTACTGAAGGAAGAGGTCCAAGATGAACTGAAGGCATTGGTGAAAAACAAGCCACCAGGAACTGACTTGTCTATGCCAAGAAATTTGGAAGACAGCTACCTGGCCAACCGATTGGAAGAGATCCGTATTCGTACCCATGCCAAAGAAAGGTGATCCAACAGAAAGCGGAAATTATTGAACAATATCATTAATATCACACACAAGTAAAATTTTGCTAAAGCCGTTGCAGCAGTACATCAACAGGAAACTGCCAGAAATTCAAACCGGATTTAGAAGAGACGTGGAACAAGGGATATCATTGCTGATGTCAGATGGATCCTGGCTGAAAGCAGAGACTACCAGAAAGACGTTTACCTGTATTTTATTGACCATGCAAAGACATTCGACTGTGTGGATCATAACAAATTATGGAAAACAATTCAAAGAATGGGAATTCCAGAACACTTGATTGTGCTCGGGAGGAACATGTACATAGACCAAGAAGCAGTCATTTGAATAGAACAAGGAGATAATTCATGGTTTAAAGTCAAGAAAGGTGTGTGTCAGGGTTGTATCCTTTCACCATACTTATTCAATCTCTGTGCTGAGCAAATAATGTGAGAAGCTGGACTATATGAAGAACTCAGCATCAGGATTGGAGAAAGACTCGTTAACAACCTGTGATATGCAGATGACACAACCTTGCCTGCTGAAAGCAAAGAGGACTTGAAGCACATACTGATGAATATCAAATACCACAGCCTTCGGTATGGATTACACCTCAACATAAAATAAAGATCTTCATAACTGGACAAATAAGCAACGTCATGATAAACGAAGAAAAGATTGAAGTTGTCAAGGATTTCATTTTACATGGATCCACAATCAACGCCCATGGAAGCAGTAGTCAAGAAATCAAAAGACACATTGCATTGGGCAAATCTGCTGCACTTTAAAGTGTTAAAAAGCAAAGATGTCACCTTGAAGACTAAGGTGCGTCTGACTCAAACCATGGTGTTTTTCAATCACCTCATATGCGTGTGAAAGCTGGATAATGAATAAGGAAAACTAAGAATTGATGCCTTTGAATTGTGGTGTTGGCAAAGAATATTGAATATACCATGGACTGCCAAAAAAAAAAAAAACTATTGCTGTTGAGTCAATTCTGACTCATAGCAACACTATAGGACAGAGTAGAACTGCCCCATAGAGTTTCCAAGGAGTGCCTGGTGGATTCGAACTGCCGACCTTTTGGTTAGCAGCCGTAACTCTTAAGCACTATGCCCCCAGGGTTTCCATGGACTGCCAAAAGAATCAACAAATCTGTCTTGGAAGAAGTACAGCCAGAATGCTCATTAGAAGCAAGGATAGTGAGACATCGTCTCACATACTTTGGACATGTTTTCAGGAGGGACCAGTCCCTGGAGGACACCATGCCTGGTCAGCGAAAAAGAGGAAGACCCTCTACAAGAAGAATTGACACAGTGGCTGCAACAGTAGGCTCAAGCATAACAAGGATTGTGAGGATGGAGCAGGACCAGGCAGTGTTTCGTTCTGTTGTACATAGGGTCTCTATGAGTCAGAAGTGACTCAATGGCACCTAACAACAACAACAGCACATAGTAGTACAAGTAGTATTAAGCATCTTTCTCCATCCCACCCCAGGAATCACAGGACTCTGGAGTGTGAAATTAAAGTCTGTTACCGCTAGCCTGACTGGAACCTGCTGAAAATCTATCATGAAAACACGCTGGTGTCTTGGTGGAGTAATGATGGTAGTTGTCACTCTGGGTTGTGAGTCATCTACGATCGACTTCTCTCTCTTTTATGCCGCCATTCTATTGATCATGTATTTCTACCTTAGCGTCTGCAATCCTTTGGTAAATTCATAAACTACTTGTCAATTTATGAGCTCCAATGTTCTTGCTAGAAGTTCTGTGTCTAATTCCCTCTATATCACCAAACCCAAATTATGTTTACTGAATGAGTGAATAGCACTGTGTTAGGTGCTTTACATAAATCATCTCAATTAAAAAGAGCTATTTGGAGAACATTATTCAACTTGATATTAGGGGATTTGACATCACAATGCAAGTTATATTATGTGATACAATGATAATACAATAGCATTGTGTTACTCTATTAACGCTATTTAATACAATATCATTAAGTTGTATAAACTATAGTTCAAAATGACATAACATTTTTATAGTGAATGCAGTAAATTCCAATTCCCAAAGCAGCACTGAGGCAGCCAGTTCTAAAAATGTAGAGATGCTACAGACTTCTTTGTGTATCCAAAGACACAGGAGACAAACTGCAACATACTGACAGGTGAAGATCATGAGGGTTCTTGCTCTAGTCTTAACCAGAGACGGCTAAGCCGGCAGGATGTTTATATATTTATCATTAGGCACATTTTCAATTAAAACCACACATGATTGTAACCGGAAAAAAATTCTGTTATTAAAAAAAATTGTAGTTCAGCAGCTTCTGTATTGAACAAGAAGTGCAGAAGTGAAGTGCAGGAAGAATTCTATTCTTTGACTCAGGATAACTGTTTCATTGGCCTTATGGATTGGGAAGAGAGCCTGAGCATTATCTTGAAGGAAGACGTTGTTGGAATAAAAAGCAACTAAAAGCTCTACACAGCTGGGCAGACATGTTTGGGTAAGAGAAGCAAAGTGAGTCATCACAGAAAGATCCAGAGGTCAGTAAACCATTTCTGAGAAGACTGGACTGGATAGTAGGGCTCAGTCGCTGCCAATGCTCATGTTCTTGTCAATCAGGGCAGGTCAGAAACCAGAACTGATTCGGAGAGTTACAGTAGAATCAGAAGCTTAATCCAAAAAACTGGAAAGTTGGTGTCTGTGAATAATAGCTAATATTTTACATGGCTCTCCTGGTGTGGCAGGCTTTGTGCTAATTGTGTCACATGAATTAAAAAAAAAAATAAAAAACTGTTGCCATCAAGTCAGTTCCGATTCATAGGACCTCATGATCGCCAGGTCTTTCTTCCAAAGGACTTCTGGGTAGTTTCATACTGCCAACCTTTCAGTTAGTGCTTGAGCACTTAACCATTTAAACCACCCAGGGACCATCACATGTATCCCAAAAGAACCAAACCCATTGCCACTGAGTCAATTCTGACTCATAGCAACCCTATCAGACAGAGTAGAACAGCCCCATAAGGTTTCCAAGGAGCAGCTTGTGGATTCGAACTGCCAACCTTTTGGTTAGCAGCCTAGTTATTAACCACTGAGCCATCAGGGCTCCTATCACATGTATACTTTCTATTAAACCTCACAACAATACTGTGACATAGCATTGTTATTCCCAATTTATCCATGAGAAAGATGGACAAATTAGAGAGGTTAAGTAATCTCTTTTCTGTGAAAGTTAATAATTAAACATCCTTGCTTGAGGGACAGTTCCTCAGGACATGTCAGAGAGTGATTAAGATACAAAATATTCAGGGAACATCTAGCTCAATTGGTGTAACAGTTTATAAAGATAATGTTCTACATGCTACCTCAGTGAGTAGCGTCTGGGGTCTCAAAAGCCTGTGAGCAGCCATCTGAGATACTCCACTGGCCTCACCCCTTCAGAAGCAAGGGAGAATGAAGAAAACAAGATACAAAGAAAAGATCAGTTCAAAGGACTAATGGACCACAGCTACCACGGCCTCCACCAGACTGAGTCTAGTACAACTAGATGATGCCTGGCTACCACCACTGACTGCTCTCACAGGGATCACAACAGAGGGTCGCGGACAGAGCTGGAGAAAAATGTAGAACAAAATTTTAACTTGCAAAAAAAGACCAGACTTGCTGGTCTGACATAGACTGGAGAAACCCCAAGAGTATGGCCCCGGACACCCTTTTACCTTAGTAAAGAAGTCACTCCCGAGGTTCACTGTCCAGCCAAAGATCAGCGAGGCCCATAAAACAAAATGAGACTAATGGGGCACAGTAGCCCAGGGACAAGGACTAGAAGCCAGGAGGGAAAAGGAAGCTGGTAATAGGGAACCCAAGGTGGAGAAGGGAGAGTGTTGACATGTCGTGGGGTTGTTAACCAATGTCATAAAACAATATGTGTACTAAATGTTTAATGAGAAACTATTTGTTCTGTAAACCTTCACCTAAGGTACAATAAAAAAATTTTTTTTTAAAAGGAAAGAAAATTATCCTGTGGTTAATGATTATTGGAAGAGGTGGGAGGTGGAGAATGGGGGAGACAAAATCTGAGTTATCACACTTGGCACAGACTAAAATGGAAGCAGGGGCTTGAGGAACCCACCAGTCAAAGGAATTAAACATAAAATGTCTTCAAATCTCACTCTGGGGAGGCTCAGACCGTGTCCAATTTTTGCACAAAGCTGCATCTCAGAAGCTTCTCCAAGGCAAGAAAAACTGACAGCATCACTATCAAGAGCTGGACCAAAGGATGTAGTAAAGACAGTAATATTCATCAATTATTTATTTTCTTAGTTCCTATAAGCAGTTCTGACCAACGAAATGTGAGCAAATGTCCATGTGTCACTGCCAGTCAGAGGCAGTGAAAAGCCCAACTATGATTCTCCAGTCTCTCTCTTCTCCTACCCCAACAACAAAGGAAGCTGCATGTTCCAGATGGTGCAGCTACAAGATGGTGGAGTCTCAGTTAGCCTGTGTCCCTGAGTTACTATGTGAAGCAGAGTCATCTGCTAGCCACAATAGATTTGTAACATTGTGATGATTTTTTTGTTTGTGAATCATTTGGATATTTGGCGTAACTTATTGCAACAACATAACCTAGCATATTTTGACGAATGGAGAAAGACTTGAAAAAAAGATGGAATCTGTCACATTAAGAAGGTGCTTTTCAATATTTTCCAGGATCCAGGCTTCCTCTGTGTATTCATTCCAGACTGTTCTCTCAGATTTCACCTTGCTTCCTCTGTTGCATTTTGTTGGTTCCTGTTAGTAAATCACCATGTCTGATTTACTGACAACTAGATCTAAAACTCTTTTAAAGAACAGCTGGACCTAGCTAGGTGTATCCCTTTTTCCTTTTATATTGGTCTGTGCTGACAGTCACGTCCTATTTCCCCTCTTCTGTCCCTTAGGACCTTGACCTTTCTACTGATCATCTCCCCCATTTTACCTCTCAGGTATTTCTACCATAGGGCCTGCCATTCTTTGTTGAACTCATTTCTTTATGTGCCACTTACTCTACCAGGCTAGATTCAGTGGGGAGTGACACTGTTTCTCCCATGTCTAAAACTTAATAGATGCTCAACTAATGTTTATTGAATTACTGAATGGCATTGTGGTAGCACGTAACAGAAATTATCTTATGTAAGAAGAAATATTTTTAAGAACATTATTCAAGTAATTTATATTTTAGTTTCAAAGGCATTAAGATTTTCATGAATAATAAAGCAAATTTCAATTTCCAAAAACAGACGCCCCTTATCTCCAACAGATGTATATATGCTGCAAATCTCTGTATGTCTCCAAAAGAATACAAGACCACACACATTAACAGGTGGAGAACATAAGGCTTAATCAACTAAGTCTTAATCAGACACAACTGAAGAGACAGGATGTTTATATATGTATTTATCATTTGGCTGTTTTTCAACTGAAACCACACAAGAATATAACAGGAAGAAAATTTTGCCTTTAAAAAAAGTACTACAACAGTCTGTATGATATAAGGATGGAGGTGAGATGCAGAAAGAGCCCTTTTGCTTAAGAAAGCAGCTTAATTAGTCTTTTTAAGAAGGGAGCATGCTCTTGAGCTGATCTTGAAGGATGCTGTAGAGACCAACACAATTACATTGTTCTGCACAATAAGGTAAATCACTGTCAGAGGTAACAGCAGATACAGAGAAGAGGAGACAGAAGGTTAGGCTGCAAGTGCAGGATATGTGTATGACTAACAGGTGCATGATTTCTCAGGGTTTTCCCAGGAGGCTAAGCAGCTCAACAAGTCTGGTCCTCCCTGACCTGTACATTAACAGCTGCTGTCCCAGAGTGGAAAAAAATTAAGTTATTCAAAAATGAAAAAATGGTCATCCACAAATCCTCAAACATGTTACTACATTAAGTCAGGTCTCTGTTGTTGTTGTCATTAGATGTCATCGAGTCGGTTCTGACTCATAGTAACCTCATGTATAACAGAATGAAGCATTGCTTGATCTTGCACCATCCTCACAATCGTTTCTATATTTGGGCCCATTGTTGTAGCCACTGTGTCAATCCGTCAGGTCTCTGGGTAATAACAATGACATGAACCTCCTCACTATTACTGGATCTTGCATGTCTGTGTGTGTGTGTGTGTGTGTGTGTGTGTGTGTGTATACACACATGCTGTATGCGTGGCATGGGAATTTAAAAGTGGGTCATTGTAGAAGGCTGGACAGACAAAACACCTGGCCCTGGAACCAATGAATCAGTCCCTGAGGCCATTTAATGTCAGTCACCATGGTCTTGTCAGTCAGGTTTGAACTTAAACCCTCACTTGAGAAGCCAGAAATGATTAGGAAGACCAGAGAAGTCTGAGAAGCTTGAATCAAATTTGGGTAGTTGATATTTATTGGTAACAATTATTAGCAATAACAACCATTTATTTAGCATTTTACAAAGTGGCAGGCTTTGCAGTGACTGCTTCTCATAGTAAGCTCCCTTCATCTTAACAGTAGTGTAACATAAAGATTAATACCCATCCATATAAAGTGGATTGTGCCAGTGAGGAAAGTAATTACATTATAGGTCTAACATAACCAGCCTATTACCAGGTGGCTAGTTCTCTGAGGACATAGTGTAATATTGGTAGTAAGACTTCGGGCTCTGCAGTTGTCAGGTGTGATACC
The DNA here is from genome assembly GCF_000243295.1 of Trichechus manatus latirostris. Lineage (NCBI taxonomy): Eukaryota > Metazoa > Chordata > Mammalia > Sirenia > Trichechidae > Trichechus > Trichechus manatus. Next base: position 2,443,769 of record NW_004444118.1, on the reverse strand, counting down.
CACCAAAAGTGTATCTAGATTAGCCTTGTTGAGGGAAAGTCCAATTGCCAAGTCCATTTATAACCGTGGTCACTCTGTTCATGAGCACAATGAGCAAGCACTACATTAGCCTGGGAAAGCAGTTGATTAGCATTCACAGAGCAGGTCATCTTACTAAGATGATTTTTGAGCACCACCTCTACAATGAATGAACTTAGGTGAACATTCACGTGACATAAATATCTTCACACTTTGTGCCCCTCTAAAACGTTTATCTATGTACCTCTCCTCCAACTCCTTGTTCCAATCCTTTCATCCTGTTCTTTATAAGTCCCTCAACATGCAACAAAACCATTAACCACCACCCATGAATCAATATAGATCCATAACTTCTGGCCTTCTTTCCTTCCAGGCAAAGTAGACAACTAAATGAACTGCTCAAAGGTCTGTCCACTGAGATAACATTTTTTCCCCACCGCCTTTCAGGGCCACTCAAGAGGGGCTCTATAATGCTGCAGTCAGTATGTACCAGATGTCATGCAAAATCATCTGTAAATCAGACCTGAATTATTTTTTCTCAGTTTTTCAAAGGAAGCTTCCCATGGAGCCTAGGTGTAGGTCCAAGGAGAGGTGGCAATTCAACAGGATTAGTTGCCACTGGAGATGTTAAAATATGGAGGGAAGGGGGGTGTTTCAGAAAGTAATAGGTAACACTTTGAATGCTTATTATATACCAGGCGCTCTTCCCTGTAATTTATATGTAATAATTCATCTAATCCTCACAACAACCCTGTGAGATAGGGTTTGTATTAACAACCCTATTCTACAGAGAGGAAAACCAAGTTAAATAACTCATCCAAGATCATCCAGCTAGTAAACGTGGTATTGTGAAGCCAGGAAGTCTGACTCCTGAGTCTTTGCTCTTAATCATCACACCATACCTGAAGCCCCTAGCAATGTTGGTGGATCAGGAGATAACAACAGGGACTGGAGACTGGCAGCAAAGCTGTTGGTTGCTACTAAGGTCTTTTGGCGCCATCTGCTGTTGGTCCTGGGTTGGCAATTGCAAATCATTCGGGTCAGAGCCCTGGTGGCGCTGTGGTTAAGACCTCAGCTGCTAACCAAAAGGTTGGCGGTTGGAATCCATCAGTCACTCCTTGGAAACCCTATGGGGCAGTTCTACTCTGTCCTATAGGGTCGCTATGAGTCGGAATCGACTCCACCGCAACAGATACATATGGGTATAGAGTAGTTGTGGGTGTTTTCTTCCTCTTGGTAAAACATCTGCATATGATGCTTTCATCTTCTACTGTTGGGTCCTTTATTCAAACAAAGAGGTTGAGCTTCCTCATCTCATTTAAACAGTGCTGCGAACGGGTTGATTAAACTAAGGATGAATGAAAGGTAAGGATGAGGATGCCAAAATGAGTCCAAATATGAGCCAGAAAATAATTAATAAGGCTAAATCTTTAAAGCTATTTTCTGCTTTGAAAAAGGATCCTCCAAATTAAAAACTGGAAGTTTTCTAACCTACAAATCCTTCGCTTAAAAGTAAATACGACACTAAAAAGAAGAAAAATAGATACATTCATGAATGAGCATGTATAAACTACTAAATTGTTAATAAAAATTGAAACATTATTATTCTCTAATGAGAATACTATTTCCTTTTTTTAAAAAAAAAAGTCTTTGGATAAGAATACAGGAAATCTTAACATTGGTTTAATGACCTCAGGATCCCTGCTATGTTACAAGTACAAAAGAAATATAAATGGACAATAGGCTAATGATTAGTAAGGCTAAAGAGAAAATAAAAATAAATAAAGGAGATTCCAGGTCTAAATCCCCTTCAACTGTACTGTTAGAAATTGAAAGATATTTTATTTAAAACACTTTTGTCCTAAGATCTTAAAAGCAAAAAATAGAAGGTATAATGTTAAAATAAACATTAGAGAATTAAATTTTAATCCAAGTTCACTTGGATCAAAGTAAATTGATTTTTTAATTTTTGGACATACAAGATTGCTAAATATATTCCCTCTGATTTTTTCCACAATGTAAAATGAAAATGCAAACACAATATTATACCTTATATAAGATCTTAAATTTCTCTTTCTAAAAGGCTAGATTAAATGAAACCTCCTAAATTCCTTAGGCTTGCTTTAGAAATAAAGTTATTAACTTTGTCATTATTTATGAGTGCATAAATGTATATATAGGTGTACATTAGTGCTTAAATAATTTAATTAATATTTAAACTTAATAATTTAAATAATTAGTGCCATCATAAAATGGTTTGTTAACTTCAGTTACTGGTTATTATGTGGACCACAAAGTAACTTCATGTATACAATCCAGCACGTTTCTCAGATAAATTCAGATTATCAACAGTAATTGCAGCTAACTCATTGATGTGTCAATATAATTTCCAATATCCCAAAATAACTTTACAACTTTGAACTAATACTGAAATAATTAGTTAATAGTCTATATTTATCTGAAGATTTCTATTTTAAAAAAAGAAATTAAATTCAACACTTATTCATTTTTTTTTAATGTCACATTCACGACTTTTTAACAAAAGAAAAAGTCTTATCAAATAAGAAAGATAGGAGCATCTATAAACTAAAAGTGTTTTTACCAAAAACATTCAGCAAAAGCCATTCTTACTAGTAAAAAATTAGAAGCATTACATGTACAAGCAAGGACAAATTCTATTCAGTATTGTGCTGGAAGTTCTAGATAGGACAGTATGATTTTTTTAAAGATATAAAAGTTACAAGGAAAAGAATAAAAAGGTCATTGCTTTTATGTGGTATGGTTGTCTACAATTGTAGAAAATCCAGAAGAATCTACTGTAAGATTAATTAAATCTACTGAATTTGTAAGAGAATAGAGCAATTGGATATAAAATTATACAAAAAATCAATGGCATTCTCATATACCAGAAATAATTTGAACATATAAGTTTTAAAGATATAATTAATAATAGCAAATAATAAATTGGAAAAAATCTGATAATTATAAAACTTTACAGTAAGATAATAACAAAATTTTAAGTCAATTGAAAGATATTTTGATACAATTTTCATGGAAGAAAAGAATCATTGTAAAGATGTCAGCTCTCCCCAAATTAAATGCAATCCCAATAAGCTTTTTCATGAAACTTTATAAATTGTTTCAAAAATATACATGAAAAAGCAGACTCAAGAAATAAAAAACAAAATTCCTGGAAATGAATAAACTGGGGGAGTGATGGCCAAGTCTTATGACAAAATTAGACTATCAAGGGAGTCCCTGGGTGGTGCAAACGATTAAACACCCGACTACTAGCCAAAAGGTTGGCGGTTCAAACCCACCCAGAGGTGTCTCAGAAGAAAGGCTTAATAATCTGCGTCCAAAAGATCACAGCCCTGAAAACCTTATGGAGCAATTCTACTCTGCACACATGGGGTCACCAGGAGTTGGAATCGACTCAACAGCAACTAACAACAGCAACAACAAAGACCATTTAGGCAGTATGATATTGGCACAGGGATGAACAAAAAGACAAATGAAACCAAACAGAAGTCAGAAACAGACTCATATATATATGGAGCCTTGATATATGATGAAGGTGGCATTGTAGATCACTAGAAAATAGAGGAGTCATCATTCAATAAATAGTACTGAAATAACAAATCATCCATATGGGAAAAAAATTGGATCCTTATCTCACACCATACATAAAAATCAATTTCATATAAAATTTTAAATGTGAAATTCAAAGCATTAATACTTATAAAATAATATGTGGGGTGTCTTGTGACCTTGAGGTAGGCAAGAATTTTTTGAACTACACACAAAAAGCAATAATCATTTAAAAAAAAAGATCAAGAAATTCAACTACATTAAAATTAAGGACTTCTGTTAACCCAAAGATACCATAAAGTGCAAAGCCAAAAACTGAAATTATTTGTAATACATATGGAATAGTATCTGAATATAAAAGATCTTCTACCAAATCAGTAATAAAAAGACAGTGCAATGTAAAAAATGGGCAATCGACATAAACTAGGCAATTCACAGAAGGGGAAATATGAATGGCCAAAAAACATAAAAAGATGCTCAATCTCTATCAGTCAGAGAAACGCAAGTTAAAATCAGAATAAAATACCATTTTAAAGCCACTAGAACGGAAAAATCATGTCTAACAATACCAAGTTAGAGAACAAGTTGGAACCTAATAATATTAAGCGTGGAAGTGATACAGAACAATGGGAACTCATACACTGATGGTGGGAATGTAAATGAGCACACTTACTTTGAAAACAATTCACCATTACCTTATAAATTAAACATTCACATATCTTACACCCAATAATTCTATTCTTTGACAAGTTCCCAAGAATCTCTTACACATGTGCACCAGGAGACAGCTACAAGAATATCCATAGCAACAATGTGTTCATTACTATAGTCAAAAAATGGAAACTTAAATGTTCATCAACAGAATGAATAAATTGTGGCATATTCATTAACTGCAGCTGTACACTGAAATATGAATGAGTCATTGAAACATAATATTAAATGAAAAACAGCAAATCCCAGGAAACTACAACAGCATGATACCATTTTTAGAAAACTCAAAAATAAGCTGTTGTTTTGTGAAGCATACATATGTGATAAAAGTATTTTGTAAAAAGCAGGGTAGTAGTTACTTCTCAGGAAACAGCAAGAAGATAAAATAGAGGAAAAGCACAGTTTCAACATTATTGATAGAATTCTTGCTGTGAAGCTGAAAAGAATCTCATTATTGTGCATCATAAATTACATATTAAGTTAAATGTATTCTTTGTATGTCTCAAATATTACAAAATAAATAATATTTAAAGAAAGAATAAAAAAAGAATCAGTTACAAACTTAGTAACTGATGCAAGTTGGGAGTTAAGGTTTCCAGTCTGGAAAACTAAAAGGGGATGATGCTTTTAACAATAATAACTAATTGTATTAGTCAGAAAAGGCTAACGTTGAAAGAAACAACCACAAAACCTCAGGGGCTTAAAAAGGTTTATTTCTCATTCATGTCATAGTCCAATATGAGTCAGCAGGAGTGCTCTGCTCCACACAGTCATTCAGCGACCCAGGCTCCTTCAGTGTGGCTTCAAATTTTCTAAGGTTTTACCTTCTTCTGTATTTTAGTCAATGGATGGATGAAAGAGGATGGAAATGGCACACCCACTTTAACTGTCTCAGCCCAGAAGTGATACTCTTACTTCCACTCACATTCTATTGGCAAGAATGAGTCATATGGCCCAATCTAGATTCAAGGAAGCTGGGAATGTATTCTCCGTGTACTCAGGAAGAGGAGAACATGGATATTGGTGAGCACTGGCAAACTCTGCCATACTCCACTGTTCTGGCCTCAAATATCCATTTGCGCATGTCTTCCCATACATAGGGCAGCTTTATCACTTCTGCTAGGGAGACAATCCAAAATCCCAATCAGTCACTAAATCAAACTTAAAATCTAGGATATTGAGAAAATGTTCAACCTCTCCATCAAGTCTGGATATACTTCTCATGGTCTGTTAACTCATGAACAAAAAAAACTTACCTGTCCACCCATACATCTAGGATATAATAGCAGGTTCAGGATAACAAAAACGAAAACGTCCGTTCTGAAAGGGGAAAAATGGGTGGTACACAGCAGTTACAGGTCCATAGCAATTCTGGAATCCTTCCGGGGCAGGCATTATGAAGGCCTCTATCCTAGTGGTGGAGAAGTCTCTTGATTAGACCCTGATCCTATTCTATAAAACTCTCTTGTCCCTTGTGACCTGTGGTCCCTGATCCACCCTTTGGGAGGTTGTTTCTTGTCAATTATCTTCCTTGGCCACATCTGAAGTGGGCATTGAAGAGCATGCCTCCAGTTTATTGTTGTTGTTGTCAGGTGCCGTCGTCAAGTCGGTTCCAACTCATAGCAACCCTATGTACAACAGAATGAAACACTGCCCAGTCTTGCGCCATCCTCACAATCAATACTACGTGTGAGCCCATCTGTTGCAGCCACTGTATCAATCCATTTCGTTGAGGGTCTTCCTCTTTTTTGCTGACCGTTTACTTTACCAAGCATGATGTCCTTCTCCAGAGACTGGTCCCTCCTGATAATGTGTCCAAAGTACTTGAGACAAAGTCTCACCATCCTCGCTTCTAAGAATCATTTTGACTGTACTACTTCCAAAAGAGATTTGCTTGTTCTTCTGGCAGTCCGTGGTATGTTCAATACTCATTGCCAACACCATAATTCAAATGCATAAATTCTTCGGTCTTATTCACTGTCCAGCTTTTGCATGTATATGAGGCAATCGAAAACTGCAAATAAAATTTGGGGGTCCAAAGGTTGTTTTATAACTCAGTCACTGGCTTTCTTTAGTCCTGAGTTATGGTATCTTTGCAATGTAATTTCTCAAAAACTTTCTAGGTTTCTGATCTATTTGCTTCTGGTCATTTCCACCTATCATTATCCATATTGAGTTCTTTCCTAAATGTAATTCTTAAGCTTGATACATATTCATACATACACACACAATGAAAAACCAAACTAGTTGTCGTTCAACTGTTCCAACTCATGGCGACCCCGTATGTGGTAGAGTAGAACTATGCTCCATAGGATATTCAATGGCTGATTTTTTCAGATTACCAGGCCTTTCTTTCAAGGTGCCTCTGGGTGAACGCAAACCTCCAACCTTTCAGTTAGCAGCCGAGTGTGTTAACCCTTTGCACCACCCAGGACTCCTTGTACATGGTAGGGGCTCAATAAATATTCGCTAAATTTGATTCTGGTTCAATAAGAAATACCAAGAGATACTAACCATGCAAGAAAACCATCCTCTTGGACACCAGGCTACCAAAAGCAGGTGAAGCTGAGAAACCTGGAGACTTAGCCTAAACCAGAAGTTAGCTCAACTCTCAAGCCACCATTTACTCAGCCAGACTTATTTTCTTTCTTACATCTACAGTGTGGAAATTGTGCCTAGATGATCCAGCATACTCTCAGGCCTGGGCAGTTAAGAAACCAGGACACAGATGCCACCAATGTCTCTGACCTCCTACCCTCTGTGTGTTTTCTTTCCTTTTCTATAAAAGTATTACACAAGCATAGAGAATTTGGAAATTACAGAGAAGTATGAAGAAGGAGGAAGGAGCCCTGGTGGCACAGTGGTTAAAGTACTTGGCTGCGAACTGAAACGTTAGTGGTTTGAATCCACCAGACACTCCACAGGAGAAAGATGTGGCAGTCTGCTTCCATACAGATTACAGCCTTGGAAACCCTATGGGGCAGTTCTACTCTGTCCTATAGGGTCGATGAGTTGGCATCGACTTGACAGCAATGGGATGAAGAAACAGGGAAAATCACTCATCATCCCACACTTTCAGTATACTGGTACATTCTCTTATTCTCTTCTCAATGATTTTTCCCTTGAAATGATTTCCCCCTCGCCTCCCCTTTGGCTCATTACACTGTTAGCATTTATTGTCATTGGAATTTGTTCCATTAATAATAGCTACATAATATTTCACAATCTGGATAATTTACTGAACCAGCTCACCTTTCAGTATTTATTTTTCTATTCTAAAATGGCCATCAGCGTCTATTTCCAAATACAAATATTCATATTTTAATTTTCCCCCCAGGAGAGATACCCAGAAGTGTAATTACTAGATCAAAAGTTAACTATATTTTTTTTTAAGTTCTCGATATGGCTCTTGATACACAGTTCCTGATAAAACCAGGCACGACCAGATGAAAACCTTTAGAAGTCTTTTGTTGTTGTATACCATCAAGTCAATTCTGACTCATAGTGACCCAACAAGACAGAGTAGAACTGCCCCATAGGGTTTCCTAGGCTGTAATCTTTATGGGAGCAGATCGCCAGATCTTTTCTCCCGCAGAGCCGCTGGTGGTTTCAAACCACTAATCTTTTGGTTAGCAGCTAAGCATTTAACCACTGTGCCACCAGGGCTCCTTTAGAAGACTTAAGCACTGAAAAAATTCTAAAAATCCTCCTACGTCACTTATAATAAAAACAATACCAAACTTTTACGTAAACCCATTGCTGTTGATTTGATTCCAACTCGTGGAGACCCATGTTTTACAGAGTAGAATTGTTCCATAGGGTTTTCTTGACTGTAATCTTTACAGAAGCAGATCATCAGGTCTTTCATGGAGCCACTGAGTGGTTTGAACCGTCAACCTTTAGATGAGCAACCAAGTACAAACTGTCTGTATCACTCAGGGGCCTTTAACTTTTATACAGCACCCTGTATTTTCCTTTGTAGTAGCAGTGATACAAGTATGAAAAATGTATATGATTGTTAAACATCTCTCTCCTGCTAGACCACAGACGGGGACCTTGTCCATATTATTCATACTCCCGTAAAGCATATATTACCCGTTACCATCAAGTCAATTCCGACTCATAGAGACCCTATAGGACAGAGCAGAACTGCTCCATAGAGTTTCCAAGGAGCAGCCGGTGGAGTCCAGCTGCCAACCTTTTGGTTGGCAGCCAAGCTCTTAACCACTGCACCAGCAGGGCTCCAAACATATATTAGGTTCTCCACAATTACTGGGTAGATGGATGGATGGATGATCAACATACAATTAGATTTTGAGAAGAGGAAAACTGTTGAATACCAATCCTCCAAACACCAACCCACCTTCTGCCCCTACCTTCACAACTGGCAGCAAGATTCATACCCATATCAGCTCCATTTATTCTTCATACAAATATTTTACAGTTTTATTTTTAAATCATGTACACATTCATACAAAGAAAAATAAATTTCAGGATGGAACTTTGGGACAATGGTAGTTTAAAAAAAAAAATCTCTCTGATCATTAACTACTGAAGACAAGGCAAGAGGCTCAGCAGTCATTTCTGGGGATTAGTGTATCTTCCCATCGAGAAGCTAAGAAGAATCCAAGCTGCTCCCTCATCTTCCCTCAAACTTCACCTTGTGAGGTAACAGGGAGGAGGGGGATTTTTTGACACTCTCCCCAGAAACATTTCAAGAAGTACAGCAAAGGCTTACAGTAACACTGATGCTCCTCTTGGCTAGGGATTTGGAAAGGTTGCAATCTCTGAATCAATTTTCCAGAAGAGCTAGCTCAACTCCTACACTCAGGTTTTTCTAAGAAGAGGAGAGACTGGTACACTCACAACCTGCATCTCACTTCCTCTGTCCTCCCACCAAAGCCCCCAGAACATAGCCTTTGATCTGATCCCGTCTGGTTGGCTCTAGGCTCATTCCACAAACGAGCCTTCCTCCTCCCTAACCCCCAAACACTCTGCAACTGGCCCTGGCCCCTTAATGACCCACACCTAAGCTCCAGAGGACGCCTACTATAATGATACCGGCATTATTGCTTGCAGCATTGTGCTCACAGGGAATCTGAAGCTCACAGCCAGAAGCAGTCCAAGAATGACAGAACTCTGAGCACCTCTACCAAAACTCAACTCTGCTGAGCCCAATCAACATTTAATCAAGCACGCCAACCCCTAACACATCCCATCCCAGCTATAGGCATCTTTAGAGGTGCACGGCAGGAGAACCTCCTACATGCAACTGCCTAAGGAAGCTATACTATGATCAACAGCTAGTAAAAGTGGGGGAAAAGACAGACATTACAAATGTGGTAGGCCCTGTAAGAAATGGCAGCTGATGACAACAGTTACCCTCTATCTTTGGGCCTACCCAAAAAGCAGCACCAAGAAAGGGCATGATGAGCAGAGAGATCTGTAGCTGGATGTACAGCCCTTGAATTACCAAGGGACTCAGAGACAACACAGCTCATTTTCCTACAATTACGTAGGGATGAGAACACGGACTACCTGCCCCTAAACTGAGGCAGCTCCTGAGAGGCCGTACCGCTTGTGGTCATCAGCCCACCCCCTTGGTAGGCCCATCTAGGGAGAGAGAGTCACATCCAGAGCGGGGACCCCTCCAGGCGGACACTCACAGGGCAGCCCATCCCACTGTCACTGGGACAGGCCAAATATAGCTAGGAGAGCAGGCAGATCCCGGGCATCAGCTGCCCCATAGGCATCACTCTGGCCTAACATAGACAACGCCAAACGCAGCGTGCTCCAGATGTTCTCTGACATGGCGCCCCCTTCGCCCCGAGGGCCTCGGCTTTTCCTCTGCATGTTCAGGGCCTCCAGAAAGTGTTCCACAGCCTCCCTGTAGGGAAGAAGAGGAATAAGAGCTGGTGAGCAGAACAGCAATGGAAGGAGGCAGACTGCTGGCATGTAGAGGAGGCTAGGGCTGGTTAGTCAAATGACAGGATCAGAGAATGAGGAGCTAGGAACAAAGGTAGGGAGAAAGAGTTCATTCACTCATTACTCAATAGATACTCTCACCGGTGAGCCCCAAGGTTGATGCAGCTGATGCCCAGGTTATAGCGGGACCGGATATAGCCAGGTTGTAGCTCCAGGGCCCGGCGGTATGCAGCTACTGCTTCTTCACTCTGGTTTCCATTGGCTAGGGTGGCCCCTAGCTTATTCCACAACAAATAGTCCTGGGATGGGGATGCAGAAGCATCAGGAACATGAGCTAGGTTCAGATCAAACTCTACCCATCCCTCTAGCCCCACCCTACTTCACTACTCTGTTTTGTGCTGACATTTGTCACTATCCCATTCCTTTCTCAGCAGTTCACTTTGTGGCCACAATGTAACCCTTCACCTCATGCAGACTCTTACGTTCAGATGACCCTGGACTCCCACCCGTTGTTTCCCAATCCTCCCAACGCAGTCAGCATATGGGACGTTAGAACAAAACAGACCATGACTTCAAAAGTCCCAACAAATAATTCTTCAAGAGAGTACAGTCATATCCCATTTTCCATTCCTCCCTGGAGGCTCACATTGGGACGAACACTGAGGGCAGCTGTGAAACAGTCCACGGCCTTGTCATACTCCCCACTGAGGTTGAAAAGGACTCCCAAACCACACTGCACATCAGGGTCAATGGATGAAGGGTCCAGGCGCACAGCTGCCAGGAAGAGCTCTTTTACTTCAAGAAACATGGAGCTACAAGAGAAAAAACGCAGAAAAAGTAGGTAGATGGATATGTTTATATCTCCACACCCTCCAAATAATTCCTTAGTCAGTCAATCACATCCTCAAGAATCATCAATCTATCAGCCATCCCGCCTATTCCCAAATTCTAACCTAGAAACCTGTTTTTCTGTTTCATCCCAGCACTGCACTGTAGCATGCAGACCTCCTTCAAGTTGATCCTGGGTCTCTCATCCCACTCTTGGACCTTTGAGTGTTAATGTATCCAAACTTTCAAAATCAAGGTCATCCTCCCACTTGGGACTCAGGTTACCATCTCTCAACCCAGGAGCTCCTCACACTCACTCAGACAACAGAGATCCCAGGACACGTTTGCTGGGGCCCAGTCCTGCCCCACCAGCCCTCTCTTCACTAGGGGTCACCAGATGGGCGTAGGTGGGTGAGTAGCGCAGCCAGTCTCTCAGGGTTTCACAGGCCTGGCGCTGTAGGGACTCGTTGGTGAAGCTTACAGCCAGTGCCATCAGTGCTGTCCGGTTATCTGGCTTTAGCTCCAGACACCTGTTTGGACAGAGGTGGGCAGACTTGGTATCAGCAATGACACTGGCACCCATCAGCACTCACAGACCCAAATCAAGCTTTGAAATGCAGATCAATGGCCTCACCTGTCCAAACCCTTCAGATTAAGATACAGGAAGATATGGGAATCCTCTGACATGTAAGTTACTAATAAAGTTACAGATCTGAGAAGAGGAAAAGTTTTAGTGACCAAGAAGCCAGCCATGGCCTCACAAATGAAATCAAAAGCTGAAGAAGAGAACAGAACCAGTTATCTCCAGCTCATTCCAAACTTCACGGTTTTATCATGAAAAAACACTCCTGTTGGTGGCCAGAAAGAAGACAAGGATCTGGGTCTGAACTCCTACCATTCTAAAGGCTACTGCAGAGCCCTGGAACCATTCCCAGCCTCCACCTTTCAGTGTACTCACCTCCGCAGGGCACTGATGGCTAATAGTTCCTGTTCATTCTCTGCCTGAGTGGTACCCAGATACTGCCAAGCCTAGAGGGAAGTTGACAGATTTCATCACCCCTTGCATTCACCTTTCCATCCTCCTTTACTCTGGCTTCCCCCCTCACTATCTCACTCTCACCTCCTCCACCCCAGGCTATCACTCAGCCCTAACCCACCTGCACTACCCTCTTTGGAACCTCCCTCCGAACTGGAGGAAGCAGTCTCCAGTCTGAAGTCAGAATAACGAGTCACTCACTTCCATGTGCTTAGGATCCTGCTGCACAGCTGCCTCAAAAAGCAGCACAGCATTCGGCAGGTCCCCCTCCTGAAGTCGCCGCAACCCTTCCTCAAAAGGCTGGGGGTGGTCACGCAGGGGGTTCTCCTCCTCAAACTGGTACCCCTACAAGGAAGGGAAGCAAGTGAGAAACCCTCTAAGAGAACTATCATAGTCAGAGCAGCAGGGATGGGAAGATGACAACCACAATAGAGGTGGAGAAGAAAGAAGCTGAAGTCCTCTAAAAAGACACCTAAATTAAATGTTGGCAAATTCTCCATATTACAAAGGAGATCACCTACAACTAAAGTAAAACCATGCAGTAGTATCATGCTCACACTGCCATCTCCTGTTCACAATAACTGAGAAGCTATGCAAGTCTACAAACTCTGACTCGGGCTGGGAATAGGCTTATTTTAGAAAGTCTTGATAGGCCTGCATTTCCACATCCTTGAATTCTCACCACTGAACAGGACCTGCCTATAGTAATAGTAATGAGATAAGCTCTCCTTCGCTCTTCAAAGTACACTTCTCGTTATCCTGCAAAATTGTGATAATGTATAACCAACCAAACCAAACCCGTTGTCGTCGAGTCAATTCCGGCTCATAGCGACCCTATAGAAAATGCAATTTGGAGTCAGAGGTCCTGCCATTCACAGCTGCAACTCTTACCTAGTTCATAGAGTCATCCTGTGCATTGACTGGATAGCATGTGTTTAAGCACTTTGAAATTTTTTATTTATTTACCAATTTCATTCTTAATTATTACTAATATTAATCTGTATCTGGTAGTAAATGAAAGCTGGATGCCAAAATCCTGATGGCAGAGAATCTTTCTGAAAGACATTGTTATCTCTTCACAATGCCACTTCCAGTTGAGGATTTCTAATTTGAGAGAAAAGTGATAATGCTATCTGCAAAGCTCTGTCCACTGATATTTTATGTTAAGCAGAGGGATAGTAAGGTAACATGGGATTCACTAGCAAGCAGTATGACTTGGGACAAGCAACTAAAATGCTCCTTTTGGGGAACAAATGGTTATCATTATGAAACAATATATCAGAATAAAAACACGATGCAAAATATCAGGCTGGGCCCTTCTGAACGCAGTTAAGGACAAATTGAATGAAACTGTACATAACAAAGACATGAGGCCCCTTTTCATTGTTATTGTGAAATCGCTGAAGAATCAGAAACACATAAATCTTACCAGCCAAGTTTTAAACTAGTATAAACCATAAGAAGCAAATTATTTGTCACAAAGGGAAATTAAATAATTACAATGGAGGTTTAAGCAGCAAGACACATAATAAGAGATGGATCTAAGATAAATGTATAAATATAAAAAGTATATTCATACTGAGAGTAGGTATGTTCTCGGGACATCTTTGTACAATATAAAAACTCAAAAGGTAGAAAATAACCCTAGACCAGGGATCAGCCAACTTTTTCTGTAAAGGGCCAGACAGTAAATATTTTAGACTTTGCAGGTCTTTCACAACTATCCAACTTCATCGTGTAGCACAAAGCAGCCTCAGACAATATGTAAACAAATGCTCATAGCTGTGCTCAGAAAAAAAAAAATCTTTATTTATGGACACTGAAATTTGAACTTCCAATCATTTTCACATGTCACAAAATATAATTCTTCTTTTAATTTTTTTTCAACGATTTAAAAATGCTAAAACCATTCTCATTCTCAGTTCACAGGTCCTATAGAAACAGGTGACGGGCTGGATTTGGCCTGCAGGTCATTTTGCCGACCCCTGCCTTAGACTATTAGAGTTCAATAGAATAAATCCTTCTGCACACAGCCTTAACTATTGTCCATCATCAATCCATGTGTTAATCCACACTGCAGGAAACAAAGATTACTATCATCTATAAGTCAATTTCCTGATGAAAATAATTTCTGACTGTTAGCTATTGAGAGCATCAAAATGAGAATATACACCAAAGCCTTACCAAAAAATGTAAAATACTAGTCATAAATAGGTATTATCCTCATTGCTTTGGATACTTCCTTAAGATGTAATGGTCTGTATATGACAATAGGAGTGATCTGAATGCTCTTTGTGTCTTCAGTGCAACAAAATCAATGCCATCATCTTGCAACCACAGGGTTCTCTAAGTATCTTCCTTGTCCATGCTATCTATCCTCCTTACATTGTTGATCAGAGAAGAATTTTCCAAAGTTAGAATATACGCACAGATTGAAAAAGTATATTCTGAAGGAACTCTCAGCAAACCACAGCATGCAGGATGAGCCTGGCATTACTGCTGTAGCCTGAAAAGTCTACCCAAGCCAATCACCATGACTGGTCCACTATAGTCTGGTCCATTCCAAAGTTTCATAGGATCACACTGCAGAAACAGGATCATTGCTAAGAGTCTGTCCTGCCACAGAAACTTCCCACTTATGGTCAGAGTATAAAATACCTGCTTGAGCTATAGATGTAAAGTTGCCTCTGAAAATTCAGTAAAAAAAGTACAAAGAGACCCATGAATTTATCTGACAATGAGAATCAGATCCATATTTTTTTAAAGTACTATTGACATATATAATTCATTTATTAGTTAACATAAAGCCAAACAGAATCTAAATTGTTCATTATTAGTGAGTAATAAAATACAGTATTTTTTGTGGAATAGTAATGCAAGAGTTTCTAATCCTATTTTTGCAAAATCCCAAGGTATCAATGATATCAAATAGGGCTCAAGGATCTAAAAACATAACTATATTTTTAAGTTTTTAATTAAAAAATGTATTCCAGCCAACATATCATAAATATGAGAGTAATAAATGTTAAGAGGAAATACTACTCATATGAAATCAGTACTGTCTACATTTGTATCAAAAGCATGGAATTTTTTATCTAAAATTTATAATGTCATTTATAAGTTAATGGGACTTATGCAACTTATCAAACTGTTAGTACAAATTAATAAAAGCATTATCTCCAGGCATTTCCTTCAGTTCCTCATCAGAATTCTACAGAATAAACTCATTACGGCAAAACTTAGGCAGGGTTCCAAGAAGCAAGCTCTCTTCTCTATCATATCACAGAATTGTTCTCACGGGGACAGGGGGGCAGGGGGGATCAGGCTGGAATAATAAGCAAAAGCGTATTTTTCCTAGCTCTAAGAGTTTCTCATTGGCTGTCAAATCCTAGCCTTTTTTAAGTTATCCTTAACTTCCTTCTTTCCTATCTTTGCACGGCCCCCTCGTTTTCTCACAATCCAGCTCCAGTATCCTGCTTTACATCTTAGGCCCTGGTTCTCACCCCAGAATCCTTTCCCAACCAGATCTAAGCTGAGAAAAAGACATCACTACTGACCTCCCCAGTACCTGTTTTGCTTTTTTTCAAAACCAAGCAATTTTCTCCCTGCCCCCTCATGCTTCAACTCAAGAGTTCAATTGTTAACTACATACATTCCAAGTACCCTATAATCCACAAGTAGACTTGTTTTTTTATAGCGACAGCCCTGATATAACATAAGCTTCTAAGTCGATAGTACATGCTGTATGCAAAATTCAACCACTTTTCACCACTGACTGGTGGGAAATTTCCTAATATTTAATATAATTCTTTGTAAACCCTGAATTGGGACAAGTGGCTCCACCCACCCACCAATGCCTATTAAAAGAGATTAGAACTTAAACTTGTGAGTTAAAAAAGATACTAGAGGCAGAGAGATAGTCTACCAACTACCACTCCCTACCTGAGGAGTTAGCGATCTTCTCAAAATGTTCACTATCTGACCCCCTAAGTAAAGCCCCTTCATCTGTGCTCTTCATGCATCGTGCACAAGCCTCTACTATAGTTATGTCACTGTAATGTCATTATTTGCCAAGGGTGATCATACTAACCTTTATAGGCCAAGAATAAAGTATACATACACTCAATTACCGAAGGGGAGCAGGAGCAAGGAAATGATTCAGACTTCTTTTCATGGAAAGGGTTGAAGAAAACACTTACTTAAAAGTGAGTACCTTTCAAATGTAGGATTAAAGAAGAGACAATTAAAGAAGAGACAATTAAAGAAGGAAATTCTGGAACCTGAAAAGCCAGTTCCTACCTTATCATAGGAAGCAGACGTGAGATCATCGTAGTCAACCAGCCAGGGGTGAGCCTCAGCATCCCGTTTTGCCATCTCCTCCAACTCTGCCTGCAACTTGTCCCAGAAATCGACATCAGACTGTAAGGACGGGAAGGGAGATGCAAAAGGTACATTCGTCATGACCACCCCATCCCACCCTCAAGCCCACGAGGACTCCCAGGGGAGTAGTTCTTAAATGTCAATGTATTTAAGAATCATCTGAAGAGCTTTTTTAAAACACAGATTTCTAGATCCTATCCCCAGAGATCTGGAACTGACATTTTTAAAAGGCACCACCCCACTCCCCAAGCAATTCTGACACAGATGACCCAGGAACACTATTAAACGCAAATTCATCATCTTTGATGTTAATACATCCACTCTCACCAAAGGTGTGTTTTCTCTTTGGGTGCCTGCCCCTGCACTATCTGCTCTCACCTCTATCGCTGACTTGGCTCGCTCAAACTCCATATCAAGGGCAGATGTGTTTACTGGTCTCGTGAATTGGTCAACCCAGGCCTCTGATGTATCCTGTGACAAAGAAGGCTGGTCGGTACCACCACCACCAATTTTCTATCCACTAAACATCAACTAAACACTCACTAACCACCACCCACCTCAACACATCTGAGAAGGAGGACATTCTCAGAATCTCTTTCCCACCCACTCAGGACGTGGACACTACCAAGAGAATCTAGCAATAACGATCCCTTCCCTATCTGGGACCACTGAACAGTGAGCCCAAGACCTGGGGCACAGGCTGGCTCTGAAGTGGGACTGGGACGTGACAATAGCCTACCTGCTGCTGAATAAACTCTGCTGCCCACTGTTCTGCCTGAGCTCGGCCCGACCCTGCACCGGACTCCAGGGACACTTGACCCTCGCCAATCTGCCGCACGAATTTCAGGAACTGGGGCACAGAGACACACACAGGCCACTTGGGAGAGGATTTCCACGGGTGCACTCTCAACCATGCCCAGACAACCCTGCACTCTCCCCTCCCCCTGACCACCGCTAGCTGCAGACAAGATATGCTAATGACCCTGAGAAAAGTAGAGAGCAAAAAGAAAGGGATTTCTGGCTCTAACGGTTTGAGAAAGCATCAGAAAAGAGAAAGAATATTGGAAGGGAGAAGCAGGATCCTAAGTCTCTGTTCTATGGACAGGAAGGAGAAGACCTAGGATCTCATCTGCCTCTCTTTAAACTTAACTCAGGTAAGAGAAGCAAGACTCTTGCCTTCCAAGACCAGCTCTGCTAGGCGAAGAAGCAGCGGGATGTGGCTCACCTCAGAGTTAGCCAATTTGGGGTCATCCACCTTGGCCACAAAGTCACTGGCCGTGTGCTGCAGATCCTCCTCAGGATGATATTCATCGTACCTGGAACAGGGAAGGACAAACCTCACTTTACACATTAGTCTGCCACCACCTTCCCTGCTATTCCTCACTCTTGGCCCATGGCAATTACGGTTTCCATGGGGGGAGAGAGAGGATGACACTACTTCACTCTCTTGCTGGGGGCCTACAAATTCTTATTTACATTAAAAAAGGACATTTGGGCAGGACTGGGAAAGTACTAGCTACAGCCTTTCACCTCTCTCTTTCCCAAACACATCTTTGCAAAGAGAAGGAACAGACAATAGCAAACTCAAATCTAAAAAGGGAAAAGGGTGCAAAGGTAAAGTTATCAATTTTTGGTAGGATACAGTTAGGATTCTTGACTTCACTACATATGAGAGGTAGACTGACAGGAGTAATAATGCAAATGGAAACCTTAAAAATGCAAGTAAAAAAAGAGGCGATTGCAAGTTGGTTTGAGAATGTGGAAGGAGAAGGTTGCAAGAAGCTGGGAAAACTGTCTACTCCTTTCACAGGGATCCAGAAAGAAGCTGCTGGACTCACCAACGATCAGTGGCGGATGTCCCCTCAGGCTCTCCCAGCCACAGCTTCTCCTCTGACTGTTCCAGATATTCTTCTGCCCAGCGGGCAGGGGACACAGATAAGGGATCTGCAAGGAGCAGAGAGTTGGGGAAATCACACCAGGTTCAGTGAAGGACCAGGGAAAGGGAGAGTACTACACATATTCAACTGATCCTCTTAACTAAGCCAAATCAGACAAAACCCTGTAGATGTTCCCAGAGACCCCTGGTCAAAAGGAAATACTGACTACTAAATGTTCTACATCCTCTTCAATATCCAGCCCACTTCTAAGAAGCCTAGGGAAGAAGTTTACTGAGAATTGTGAACAAAAGACCAAATAAGGAGCCTCAGGAAAGAATTAAGGAACAAACCCCTCTCCCTGAAGTATAAGAGACCTTAGCAAGAAGGAGCAGGCACCAGGGCCTCCACCTTCCTTGAAGGTACTGCAGGGAAATGGTAAGGACCTAAGGGAGAACAGAAGAGCCCCTGTCAAGCCTCTGGTCTGTTCTCCCTCTGTCTAGAGTTTGCACCATCCCAACAAAAGGAACCTCATTTCATCTTAATATGCCTACTAAGAGAATCTGAGAGGCAGAATGCTAGGCTAGAGTTAAAGAAACACGGGCCCATTCTTATCACGGGATGCTTGCTTTTGCTTTTTTTCATTTTTTTTTAATAAGGTATAACATACAAGCATAAAAGTGCATAAAGTGTACCAAACTTGTGTCATGACTAATTAATTTCTACATATGAATACATGCATATAACCATCACCCAGATCAAGATACAGAACTTCACACTTTCCCACAGACTCTCTCATGCCCCTTCCCAGTCAATATTCATCCACCCTACCCTCCAGGGGTAAACACTATTTTGACTTCTATCACCTTTGATTAGGTTTTTGTGCTGTGTTTTTAAGTTAATTTCTAGAAACTGTCTTATAAGCTCTAGTGACAAAGGCCACTGCTGCAACATCAGAATAAACATATCAAGGTAACAGACTGAATAACAGTGGTGAACTGTTTCTCAACCTCTGGGACTTTGCTCTTTACTACCATGGGGCCAGAAAAAAAAAAGAGCAATGAGATAGATTATTCCAACGAGCCCTAAAAAATGAGTAAACATAGAAAGGCATGAGTCTGTGGTGTTCTTTCCTTCTGCCCTGTGTCCATATCTTTACAAACCAGAGACTGAAATGGCCATCCTGTCTTTATCCCCAATTTGAAGATCTGACTGTTGTTGCTTTTAATACTGAGAAGGCAGATTTATCCCCTCGATATTAATGTAAAATGTAACCTTCTATTCCATTTTAACTGAGACTTTGCCTGAATAATTTCAACAAAGTAATCCCAACATCTGGGAAAGTAATCTCAAAATTTGAGAAAAGAAATGATCAGGACTTTCAAAATACACCTAATTGTAAATAACAAGTATTACTAATATAATAAAAGATATAGTTGGTAATTTTTTTTTTTTTTGGTCACAGACCTTGTCTCTTAATTTCAAGGACTCTCAACATTTGTATCCAGATTCTCCTCACTAGTTCTTAAAAGCAACATTTCTCTTTCCTTTGGTCCAACTAGACTATTGGCTCAACAGTGGGGAACCTAATAAGAAGATGCTTAGTACTTCGGCACACTTTATAATACCTCCCAGTCCTCTGGTTCCATTCCCTCCTCTTTACTCTCCAGTCACTCCTAATTCTCAACTACATTGTTTTGCAAAAACATATTCTGGCCACAAATGCTCTCAAATTACAGAGAGCACGATTTTTGCGAAAGGATCCTCTCAAGGCCAGGAAGCAACAGAAAAAATACAAAGTATCTAGACTTTACAACAGAGGTAAGGCAGAATTAGGAAAAAAAAAAAATCCCAGAGGTGAGAAAAGACTTCCTCAAGTAGCTATAATTTGGCATTTGGCCATATTAGCCACAAGCTCCAGAACTTTCTCACACTGGGAACTTGCTCCAACAAAGGAGTCGAAATAAAATAACCCAAAGAATACCACTTGGCCTTCACAGTCTTTTTTGAGTAATTCTCACAGAAAATCAGTCCATTTGAATACCTCTGAGATTGAAGTAACTAAGACATAAGGAGAGGAAGGGACTGTTCTAGGTCACATAGATGAGTAGAGCTGGAACCAACAACCTAGATACCAAATATCCAATTCAGAATTTCCACCTCTAGATAATATGGTTTCTCACTGTGTATTCATTCCTTCTAGGCATATTTAACCTAACTTCAAAAGCCATAAACTCAAAACTTCCTACCCTTATCCATGAAAGTTTCTATTTGCTGTATAGCACTGTGGTAAAGAATAGAAGTTCTATTTGATGACGAGTAAGACAGTATACAATACTGGGGAAGCCAGCTCAAATTGTCCAAAGCAAGATCATGGAAGCTCCATACACACATCCAAACTCCCTGAGGGACTGAATTATTAGGCTGAGGGCTGTGAGGACCATGGTCTCGGGGAACAGCTAGCTCAACTGGTATAACATAGTTTATAAAGAAAATATTCTACATTCTACTTTGGTGAGTAGCGTCTGGAGTCTTAAAAGCTTGTGAACGGCCATCTAGGATACTCCACTGGTCTCACCCCGTCAGGAGCAAGGGAGAATGAAGAAAACCAAAGACACAAGGGAAAGATTAGTCCAAAGGACTAATGGACCACAACTACCAATGCCTACACCAGACTCAGTCCAGCACAAGTAGATGGTGCCCACCTACCACCACTGACTGCTTTGACAGGTATCACAATAGAGGATCCCGGACAGAGCTGGAGAAAAATGTAGAACAAAATTCTAACTCACAAAAAAAAAGCCAGACTTACTGACCTGACAGAGACTAGAGAAACCCCAAGAGTATTACCCTTGGACACCCTTTTAGCTCAGTCATGAAGTCACTCCTGAGGTTCACCCGCTAGCCAAAGATTAGACAGGCCCATAAAACAAAACGAGACTAAAGGGCACACCAGGCCAGAGGCAAGGACTAGAAGGCAGGAGCGAACAGGAAAGCTGGTAATAGGGAATCCAAGGTAGGGATGGGAGAGTGTTGACATGTCATAGGGTTGGTAACTAATGTCACAAAACAGTATGTGTACTAATTGTTTAATGAGAAGCTAGTTTGTTCTGTAAACCTTCATCTAAAGTACAGTACTAAAAAGAAAGAATGGAAGTTCTAAAATCAGACTACCCAAAACCAAACCTGCTGCCATCGAGTCGAGTCCAACTCACAGCAACCCTACAGGACAGAGTAGAACTGTCCCATAGGGTTTCCAAGCAGTAGCTGCTGGATTCGAACTGCCAACCTTTTGGTTAGCAGCCAAGCTCTTAACCACTACACCACATGGATAGAGTCAAATCCCACCACTTACTGTATGTCTTCAGACATGTTACTTAACCCCTCTAAGTTTCCATTTCCATATCTATAAAATAGATAATAGTAACACCTCACAGAGGTTGCTGTGAAAATTAAATGAGATAATGCATATATAAAGCAGAGAATAACAAATATTAGCTATCATTATCATTATTGCCTGCTCATGGCAAGCCCATATCAAAAGCAGAGTATGTCACAAAGAGAGTGGTATTCCATAGCCTCTTCCTCCACCATCCGGGGAAGTCTGTTGTTAATCATCTTCTGCTACTGCTGCCCATTGCTTTTCCTATGAAAGTGCAAATTTACCTCTTATGATTATCATATGAACCTCGTATACCATGTGTCATGGATTGAATTGTGTCCCCCAAAAATATCTGTTAACTTGGCTAGGTCATAATTCCCAGTATTGTAAGACTGTCTACCATTTTGTCATCTAATGTGATTTCCCTATGTGTTGTAAATCCTATCACTATGATGTAATAAGATGGATTAGCAGCAGTTATATTGATGAGATCTACCAGATTAGAGAGTGCCTTAAGCCAATTTCTTTCGAGATATAAAAGAGAGAAGTGAGCAGAGACAGGGGGACCTCATACCACCAAGAGAGCAGTGCCAGGAGCAGAGCACATCCTTTGGACCTGAGGTTCCTGTGCTGAGATGCTCCCAGACCAAGGGAAGACTGATGCATCACAAGGACCTTCCTCCAGAGACGACAGAGACAGAAAGCCTTCCCTTGGAACTGACATCCTAAATTTGGACTTACAGCCTACTAGACTGTGAGAGAATAAATTTCTCTTTGTTGAAGCCATCCACCTGTGGTGTTTCTGTTATAGTAGCACTAGATGACTAAGACACCATGTTAGCTGAGGCTGTCTAAATTCAAAAACCCTGAAAGATGTGTTTCATCCCTTGAACTACACAAGCACAAGATGGAGAACTATTCGGCCCGGAAGATTTGGGGTGGGGAACGTTCCATCAAAAAATGTTAATACCACAATCAAATTTAAACACACACACACACACACACACACACACACACACACACACACATATATATATATATATATATATATATGACAGACTGAAAAATGAGCTCCATGCAGTGCTAGAATGGGTCTATATCTGGATAGTGGTGGTAGTTACACAAATCTACACGTGATAAGACTGCATAGAACTATACATATATACACACATACAAATAAGCATATATAAAACTGGTAAAATCTAATAAGCTCTGTGGATTGTACCAGTGGCAATTTTCTGATTTTGATACTGTACTATAATTACACAAAATGTCACAATGAGTGAGCGGGCCACCCAAGACACTCCACTGGTCCCACCTCATCTGGAGCAAGAGAGAATGAGGAAAACCAAAGACACAAGGGAAAGATTAGTCCAAAGGACTAATGGACCACAACTACCACAGCCTCCACCAGACTGAGTCCAGCACAACTAGATGGTACGCAGCTACCACCACCAACTACTCTGACAGGGATCACAACAGAGGGTTCCAGACAGAGCTGGAGAAAAATGTACAACAAAATTCTAACTCACAAGAAAAGACCAGACTTACTGGTCTGACAGACTGAAGAAACCCCAAGAGTATAGCCCCCCAACACCCTTTTAACTCAGTACCGAAGTCACTCCTGAGGTTCACCCTTCAGCCAAGGATTAGACAGGCCATAAAACAAAACAAGACTAAATGGGCATACCAGCACAGGAGCAAGGACAAGACGGCAGGAGGGGACAGAAAAGCTGGTAACAGGGAACCCAAGGTCAAGAAGCGGAGAGTGTTGACATTTCGTGGGGCTGGCAACCAATGTCACAAAACAATATGTGTGTTAATTGTTTAATGAGAAACTAATTTGCTCCGTAAACCTTCACCTAAATTATGATTTAAAAAAAGGAAAAAAATGTTACAATGGAAGAAATTAGGTGAAGGGTACACAGAACCTTCCTGTACTTTTTTTTCCCAATTCTAGTGAAACTATATTTCCAAATAAAAAATTAAAACAAACGAAAAAGAACTTCAAGGTTCCTTTTAAACTTGATTCTAGGATCTTAGCAATGGAGATTGGAAAATAATAATAAAGATCTAGAATATAACCTTCTCTCATCTTAAAATCTACTAATCCATAAAGGAATAATTAACCTATATCACTAATGTCAGCCACAAATGCTATGAGGATAAAAAATAAACTACTAGAAAATCAACTTCCATTAACTCTCCCAGATCTCCAATCATTTAATAAATACTCAAGACTTACTATATACAAAACAATACACAACTTCAAGAAGACATTTTTATGAAGGCAGACCCCAAACAGCTCAGCTACCTTTCCTTGCTTCCTATGTCCCTGCCTCTGTGTTTCAGGCACAGTGCCAAAAGAATATAAAAAATAGAAGGAGAGATCTCCCAAAGAGGATATGACAGGTGAGACAGGTCCAACGTGTTTTTCTAAAGCTGATTTACATTTACGGGTTAAGGAAGATTTCACTGGCTGCAAGCAATTCAAGTAACAGTAACAAAAATCTCATCCATCTCAGTGCACACGGTAGCAATGATTTTTTTTCTGAGTCATCAAAAAATGGCTGATGCCCACATTACAAGAGAAGCCTCTCTGTGGTAAGAGGCAGCATCTAAGTCTAAGGTTTGTGTGAAACACTGAGAGTTTCTGTCTGGAGGAGCTCTTTGCTACAGTTCAGGTTAACAAGAGACAATTCTACAGAGAAGACTCTGGAACCTAGAGTAAAACAAATATGCATTTGAATATCATCTCTGTTACTGAATGATTTTGGACAAAGTATTTAACCTTTCCAAATCTTAGTTTCCTCATCTATAAAACAGGAGAAATACCTTACAAGTGTTATGGTGAAGATAAAATGTGTTTGAGAATATAAAGTATTTAATATTATTAATGAAACCAAGAGCACTTACTGTTCTACCTTAACTCCAACTTATGGTTGGGAAAAGGAGCCATGATAAAAGGGGCCAAGAGCTTTTACTGAAGGTGAGCTTCAGTTGTTAGATTTTTGTGGCTTTTCTCTTTCATGTATGGAGGAAGCCCTATCTTTAAGAGAATAAAAATTATGTGACAAAAGAACAAATATTATATGATCGTGCTTTTATAAGAAGATAAGAATAGGTATATATACAGAGACCAATGCTCATTGGTGGTTACCAGGGATGAGTCAGGGGGAAGAAGAGGAAGCACTCTCAAGACAGCAGACACTTGTTATTTTTGGGATGGGAAAGGTAGCATCAAATGTGTGTGAAGTGCACACAGCTTGACCAAGGTAAATGACGTCACTAACAACTGCACAAGAGAAAAGGATTTTTTGGGACAGGATATGACAAATATAATTTTGCAAAAACACCAACAACAACCAGAAAATGTGTGTACACACAGATGTATATAGGCACATATGTATATGAATATGTGGGTACATATGTGTACACAGAGATATGTATCTATAAGCATATGTACATATAGGTGTGTGTGCATGCATGTATATCCATATGTATAATAAACCACATAGGGGACACAGTTACAGATACTTACTAGACGTAACCAAACACCTGGTTTTCTGGGTTTGAAGGCTTAGGACCATAGTCTAGTGGGACAACTCAGTTAATTGGCATAATATAGTTCATAAAGTGTATGTTCTAAGGAGCCCTGATGGTGCAGTGGTTAAACACTCAGCTGCTAACCCAAAGGTCAGCAGTTCGAACCCACCAGCTGCTCCATGGGAGAAAAGATGTGGCAATCTGCTCCCATAAACATTACAGCCTTGGAAACCCTATGGGGCAGTTCTGTTCTATCCTACACAGTCACTAGGAGTCAGAATTGACTTGACAGCAATGGTAAAATATATGTACTACATCCCAATGTGATGATACAACTATTGGTCTCTACTTGTCCAAACAAAAGAGAAAGGAAACCAAAGGTTCAAGAAGAAAGTAGTGTACAGGACAAACAGTCTATGCAAACTATGGCCTTATCTACCCTGAGACCAGAAGAGCTAGATGGTGGCCAGCTACCACTACCGACCGTTCTGATCAGAGCCACAACAGATGGATCCTGGCAGAATGGGAGAAATACGTGAAACAGAATTCAAATTCTTAAAAAGTCCAGACTTACTGGACTGGTTAAAACTAAAGAATTCCCTGAGACTACTGCCCTGAGATACACTTTAAACCTTAAACTGAAATTATCCCTTGGGGTCACCTTTTAGCTAAATAACTGATTAGGTCATAAACAGACAATATCACCACGAAAAATGAGCTCCTTAAAAAAATCATCTATATGAGACCAAATGTTGAAAAATTACTAAACCTACTATACAGCTATGGTAGTCAAAACAGCCTGGTACTGACAGATACATTGACCAACGGAACAGACTTAAGAACCCATAGGTAAATCCATCCACCTACAGTCACCTGATCTTCAACATAGGTCCAAAGTCCATTAAATGTGGAAAAGATAGTCTTTTTAACAAATGGTGCTGGCAAAACTAAATGTCCATCTGTAAAAAAAATGAAACAGGACCCATATCTCACACCATACAAAAAAACTATATCAAAATGGATCAAAGACCTAAATATAAAATCAAAAACTATAAAGATTATAGAAGAAAAAATAGAGTCAACACTAGAGGCTCTAATACATAGCATAAATAGGATAAAAACTAACAATATACAAACACCAGAAGATAAACTAGATAACTGGGATCATCTAAAAATTAAACACTTATGCTCATCAAGACTTCACCAAAAGAATAAAAAGAGAACATACAGACTGGGAAAACAATTTTAGCTACGAAAAATCCAACAAAGGTCTAATCTCTAAAATCCATAGGAAAATCTAACACCTCTACAACAAAAAGACAAATTATCCAGTTAAAAAATGGGCAAAGGGTAAGCAGCTATCTAAGATACTTCACTGGTCTCACCCCTTTGGGAGCAAGGGAGAATGAAGAAAACAAGATACAAGGGAAAGATTAGTCCAAAGGACTAATGGACCACAACTACCACAGCCTCCACCAGACTGAGTCCAGTACAACTAGGTGGTGCCCAGCTACCACCACTAATTGCTCTGACAGGGATCACAACAGAAGGTCCCAAGCAGAGCTGGAGAAAAATGTAGAACAAAATTCTAACTTACAAAAAAAGACCAGACTTACTGGCCTGACAGAGACTGAAGAAACCCCAAGAGTACAGCCCCTGGACACCCTTTTAGCTCAGTAATGAAGTCACTCCTGAGGTTCACCCTTCAGCCAAAGATTAGACAGCCCTATAAAACAAAACGAGACTAATGGGGCACAACAGCCCAGGGACAAGCACCAGAAAGCAGGAGAGGAAAGGAAGCTGGTAACAGGGAACCCAAGGTCAAGAAGGGAGAGGGCTGACATGTCGTGGGGTTGTTAACCAATGTCATAACACAATACGTGTACTAACTGTTTAAGGAGAAACTATTTGTTCTGTAAACCTTCATCTAAAGTACAATTTAAAAAAATTTTTTTAAAAATGGGCAAAGAATATGAACGGACACTTCACCAAAGAAGACATTCAGGCAGCTAACAGACACATAAGAAAATGTTCGCAATCACTAGCCATCAGAGAAATGCAAATCAAAACTACAATGAGATACCATTTCACCCCAACATTACTGGCACAAATCAGAAAAACAGAAAATAACAAATGTTGGAGAGGGTGCAGGGAGATTGGAACTCTTACGCACTGCTGGTGGGAATGTAAAATGGTACAACCATTTTGGAAAACGGTATGATACTTCCATAAAAAGCTAGAAATAGAAATATCATACAATTCTGCAATCCCACTCTTAGGAATATATCCTAGAGAAATGAGAGCCATCACACGAGTAGACATATGCACACCCACATTCACTGCAGCATTATTCACAACAGCAAACAAACGATTGTATAAACAAACTATGGTGCATACACACAATGGAATACTGTGAAACAATAAAGAACAACGATGAATCTGCAAAACACCTCACAACATGGATGAATCTGGAGGGCATTATGCTGAGTGAAATAAGTCAATCACAAAAGAGCAAATACTGTATGAGATCATTATTATAAAAACTCATGAAAAGGTTTATACACAGAAAGAAACAATCTTTGATGGTTTCGAGGGAAGGGAGGGGCAGGGAGGGAAAAACACTAACTAGACAATAGATAAGTGGTAACTTTGGTGAATGGTAAGACAGTACACAATACTGGGGAAGTCAGCACAACTTGCCAAGGCAAGGTCAGGGAAGCTTCATAGACACATCCAAACTCCCCGAGGGACCGAATTACTGGGCTGAGGGCTGGGGACCATGGTCCCAGGGAACATCTAGCTCAATTGGTATAACACATATATAAAGAAAATGTTCTACATCCTACTTTGGTGAGTAGTGTCTGGGGTCTTAAAAGCTAGTGAGCAGTCATGTAAGCTCTGCCTACCGGCCCCACCCCATCTGCAGCAAGGGAGAATGAAGAAAACCAAAGACACTAGGGAAAGATTAGTCCAAAGGACTAATGGACCACAACTACCACAGCCTCCACCAGACTGAGTCCAGCACAACTAGATAGTACCCAGCTACCACCACTAACGGCTCTGACAGGGATCACAATAGAGGGTCCCAGACAGAACTGGATAAAAATGTAGAACAAAATTCTAACTCACAAAAAAAGACCAGACCTTACTGGTCTGACAGAGACTGGAGAAACCCCGAGAGTATGGCCCCCTAACAGTCTTTTAACTCAGTACTAAAGTCACTCCTGAGGTTTACCCTTTAGCCAAGGATTAGACAGGCCCATAAAACAAAATGAGACTAAATGGGTATACCAGCCCAGGGGCAAGGACAAGAAGGCAGGAAGGGACAGGAAAGATGGCAATGGGGAACCCAAGCTCGAGAAGGGGAGAATGTTGACACATCATAGGGTTGGCAACCAATGTCACAAAACAATATGTGTATTAACTGTTCAATGAGAAACTAATTTGCTCTGTAAACCTTCATCTAAAGCATAATAAAAAAAAAATGTTTAAATTAAAAAAAAAAAATTACTCCAAAGCAAAAATGAGAAGGTAGGCGGGTAGGGAAACTAGAGTATTAGAAATGGTACAACCAGATGGAATGGATGAGAATGATGACACATTATGAAAAATTTAACCAATATCACTGTACAGTTTGTGTAGAAATTGTTAAATGGAACCTTATGTGCTGTGTAAACTTTCACCTTAAACGCAATATTATTTTTAAAAAATAATGATAATAATGTGGAACAGAAACTAATTAGGTCCTATTTATCATCTCAGAAAAATTCAGGAACTGTGATGGTATGAGTTCCCTTAGAGTCTAGAATCTTGGTAACCTCCACTTGTATCTCTTGTTATCTTTGATTTCTTAAATTGGAAAAGGCTAATGGTGCTTCTCTTTGAGAGCAATGAGGAAGAGAAAATTAGGCAGGCTTATGGAGAGAAGGATCAATCCCAAGGCATGAAGTTAGCAATGGACAATCTCAAAGAGGGAAAAACAGGCTGAGACCAAGGCTTCTAACTGGTTCTTCCTAGTTCAGTCATGGCCAAGGAGGTAACACCGGAACAGACCTGAATTTTAAAAATTTGGGTGACCCAGAACCACTACTGGAATGGGAAAAATTACAAGTGGAAGCCCTGTGAGAAACTTAATCTCCCTCTAAGAAAACAAGGGCAGTGTATGCACTGCATAGCAACCAAATCTCTTGCCCGTGGGATTCTGTGCAGAGTCAGAAACAGCGGTGGCGGGCTCAAAGATGGTGGCTGGCCACACCACTCTTAAAGTCTGTCACTCTCCTCAGTGCTGGCAATAATCCAGTCTCACGTATCAGGCTCCTGAAGGGCTCACCACGTCTTTTCCGAGTCTCTCATTCCAGGGCTTTAACCCATAATTTTTCCCTTTCCGGTTATGGTTCTGGATCACCTAAATTTTAAAAATTCAGGTCTCTTCCGGTTTCACTTTGTCAGTCATGACTAAACCAGTTCAAATCAGTTCGAAGCCCTCGCTGAGACCCCGAAGTCTGTGACCAAGCAAAAAAGAAGGGAATCATTCACCCCAGAGTCAAATCCCAACTCCACCTCTTACAAAGCTGGGCAAGTTCCTTAACCTCTAAGCTTCAGTTTCGTTATCTATAAACTAGAAATAAAACCAGTAAGTACCTCAAGAGTTCTCATGGAGATTAAATAGATAATGTATTTAAAGCACTTAACACAAAACCCTGAACAAAACATTAGTATTATTATTAATTTTGATTATCATCATCAGGATATGGTGTTGGCTTTAAACTCCTCAACCCTACTTTCCAAGGCCCCAACTGTATTCAAGATGCCTTAATGCCAGAATCACAAGAGCTTTAGCAGATACTTTTCTCCTCCTGGGCCATCCGTCCAATCTCTGTGGATCCTTTCTACCGAACTGTAGTAATAAAGTTCGAGATAACAAAGAGATAGATCTAACTCTTTGTTCTATATATATAAACGTGTATATACATATATACGTATATTTGGGTTTGAACTACATAGATTTTGAAAAGTCTCTTATCCAGTTCAAACTCAGTCCTCTGCTTAATATAAACTTCATTCCCTATTATCACCTAAGGGAAATCAGGTTCAAGGCCCTACAAAAATGACTCAGGAGGCCAGAAAAGTTATAAACAGCTGAAATCACCCTGTATCCTAAAATGAATTAGGGGAGCAGTATAGAACTTTGATTGCCCCATCGGAACCAATACAGAGTTTCCCATAAAGAGTCTCACCTGTAACTTCAGAGATAAATTCTTGGGACCAGTCAGTCTCATTATAATCCTGAGTTACATCCACAGCATCTCCAGCTGCAAGAAACTCCTGGGCCCAGTTCTCCGACAAGGCCAAGTCTGCCACACCAGGGGCTAAAAAGAGAAAGAAGAAAAAAAAATACTTATCATTTCCATCAGGCCTAAGGAACCCTGAGTGCACATGAAAACACTACGTTCCTTTTGTCTTCTTCTGTATCCAGTTCCACAATGCCACAAGCATTCAAATTTGGAACCCCTTTGGCCCTTCCTACACAGAGAATGGTGACCTCCTCTCCCACCAGACTCTGAACCCACCTCTCTGGGGAGCCTGGCGGAAGCTGGACTGTTCAATCTCCTGCATCTCTGCCAGGAGGTCATCCATCTTAAAGGTCTGAGGGGCACGGGATACAAGTGGTGCATTCTGGTCATGCAGGAATTCAGCCACCAGCTATCAGAAAAAGATGGTGAAATGAACCCATGGGGTCAGGAAGTCCCAGCAAGAGACAGCGTCCAATGGATGAGGGATAATGATGTTAGATACAATGAAAAGATAATACAGAAACTGGAGACAATTTAAAAAAGAGAGAGAGAAACTTAACTCTCCATAGATTTGGAAACAAATAATACATGAAAAAAATAAGCAGGAGAGCTAAAGCAAATCTGATTTGTTCAGGAAAGTCCTAAGATTGACATATGAGTGAGCCAAGTTTAAAGGTAAAAGCACAATGCTGTTGTTAGTTGCTGTACAAGTCAACGCCCATTAATGGGGACCCCATCTGTGCAGAGTAGAACTGCTCCAGAGAGTTTTCAAAGCTGTGACCTTCGGAAGCAAATCAAAAGGGCTGTCTTCCAAGGCACCTCTGGGTGGGTTCAAACCATCAACCTATTGGCTAGCAGTCAAGCACTTAACAGTTTACAATGGAAAAGAGACTGATGTATTTACCTCATCTTCAGAGGCTATTCCCAAAGGCTTAGAGACCTAAGATAGAGGAGAAAGGAAGGCAATATGGTACAGTAGTGAAAACACAGGTGAAATCAGTTGAACATGAATTAAAATTCCAGCTCTACTATTTACTACTTATATACCTTGGACAAGTCACATAACTTCTCTGGGCCTCAATTTCTTTATAAAATTGTTGCCTTCGTCTATATAGGATGCACAGTGCTTAGTATAGACGTGTTTAGTAAACACTCATTAAGTGGTAACTATTATTTGCAAAACAATAAAGAAAGCAGTTATCCAAGGTGTACCTCTGGGCATTCCATCCCAGCCCACCACTTGGGCTTTCCACTCACCGCCTCCGGAGCGGGGGCTCCCGGGGGCCAGGGGCCAGGCCTCAAGCCTTCCTGTCGCAGGGCCTTGTCTTGGGTGAAGTGCCCAGCCAGTTTCATGAGTGGGTTGGCACCGCCGCATTCTGCCTCCACCAGCTCCCGCATTGCCATGATGACCGCCAGCTCTCTGATGGGCAGAGGTTTGGACCTGAGGTCCCGAAGACAGATCCACCTCCAACCCCCAACTCAGCTCGCATATTGGGGAGGCTAGCAGACATCGGCCCCGCACGGGTCAGGCTCCTGGTCACTGGCCACTGGCCACCCTCCACCCATGTGCCTTTTACTGTGGCCCACACCACTGCCTAGAGTCCAAAGGGAGCCAGGACCCTCCCGCCGCCCCCTTAAAGGCCACAGCCTTCAACCTGGACCTCTTTCGGCGGCCTTCACGTCTGTGGTCTCAGCCGGCTGAACCCGGCCAGCAGCCGCCCCCGACGGAGGGGCCTGGACACCAGAAAGGGACGCTTCCCCAGCCGGGCTGTACCGGAATACTGGGTGGGCACGAGAAGCGAGTAACAACGCCTGACCGTAACCCCTGTTCCCCGCACTCCCCAGTGGTCAGGTGAACAACACGGGGTGCGACCCTCTCCCCCTAAGTCACCTGGGCCCCTCCCTCTGCTTGACCCGCTCCCGGCCCATCCCTCCTGCGTTCCAGACCACCCCATCTGCCACGGCCCTGTTCCACGAGGACACAGCAAAAGCGGGGAGATGGAGGACCTGTCCGCAAGCCCTCCTGGGGCCTTGTGCTCACCGCTGCGCGCCGCGCAGCAAAACCTGCGGGGACACCTGGTGCGGACTGGCGGGGAAGGGGAAGGTAGGAGGCGGGGAGTCAGGGGGCGGGGCTCAGGCTTAAAGGGGCCGTGACCGCCGCGCAGCGGTCTCTGCCCAAAGGAAGCTGTTTGAATGGGCGGGGCCTTAAGGGTGCGACGCAGCGTAACGGGAGGAGCAGTGAATCTTAAAGGGGCAGGGCTCCTTAAAGGAAAAGTCTTGGAGTGTGTGCTCTTGGAAGCGCTCAAAAGGGTTGTGGACCCTAAGATTTATTCGATGGAAGGCTCAAAGAAGAATGGAGCTGAGGGGACTGGGGAAAAGCCGAAGGCCCAGGTTGCTGGGCTCAGTTCATCCTTGCTCTTCTTGGGGGCCCACTGTGACCCAATGGGATTCCCTGCCCTTTCTAGGCGTCAGTTTCCCGCTCTAAAATGGCCAGTCTTCCCATGCTCTAAAGTGGGTAAGAAAAAAACCCTAATGTTGGATTGGACTCAGGGGCGGGGAGAGGTTGGTCAACTCAGGGACCTTCTCCAGCCTCCCTTCCAAACTCCCTGTAGAGGGATAGCGTCACAGTCTCCATGGAGACAGTGGCCTGCAGCCAATCCCTTTGCCACCTCTGTGTATTGGGGAAAATAGCACTGAATGGTGACCAAGTCCAGAGACTAAAATAGGGTCCAACGCATCCTGAGACCTCAAGCTGATAACATACAGGGTAGGTGTACAGTGAGTCACTCCTCTCCTGTCCACTCTCCCTCACCAGTAGTCAAAGTCACTGTGGTGGCCTTATACCCACTCTTTCAAGCTGAGAAAAATCAGACATACTGCAAGAAATGCGGAATATGAACTTAAGCCTCAGACCCCACCATCTGCCAGGGAATTGGCTTAGCTGTCAAACCTCAAGGTCACTGGGAAACAAACCCTGATCTCTCACCTGGCTCCAAGACCAACGGAGTCCTGGTGTCATGTAGAAGGGCAAGAGGGGCTCTGGGTGGCTGGTAGAGGAGCAAGGATATGGTAGACCCAGCCAGACAGAAGTACCATCCCAGCCCAGGGTGCACTCGAGGAGGCAGGTAGACACCAGGTGGAGTCATAAGCCAGGCCTGTTACCTGTCTGTCAAACAGATATCAGTGGTGGAGGCCCCAGGGGACCAAAGAGACTTGGCTATGTAAACTCATCCCTGGGAAGGTAGAGAAGCTGTTCTTGACACCTCAAGGAAACTGAATGACAGAACAAACCTGAAGGATGTGTAAAATTTTTCCTTTTCTTTGCATTTTCACCATTTTTCAGAGGCTCTAATCTGTTACCTCTTTTCCCCCTGGAGTACACAAATCCTGGCCCTTGAGTGTCCACTGTTCTCAGGCTGCCACTGTAAGGAAAATACCTTAAAAAAGTTGCCATCCAGTTGATTTCAACTCATAGCGACCCATAAGACAGAGTAGAACTGCCCCATAGGGTTTCCAAGGAGCGGCTGGTGGATTTCAGCTTCCAACCTTCTGGTTAGCAGTCAAGGTCTTAACTACTGCGCCACCAGGAAAATGCCTACTACTAATAAACCACACCAAGGACAAAGGGATGCCCTTTGGAAAGTGCATACTTCCAAAAAGAGGATCCCTGGAGAGGGCAATTTTGCCCTGGGTGGTGCAGATGGTTTGCATTCAACTACTGACCTATATATTGCTGGTTTGAGCCTGCCCTGCGGTGCCACAGAAGAAAGGTCTTGCTGTCTGCTTCCGTAAAGATTACGGCCAAGAAAACCGTATGGAGCAGTTCTACTCTATAACATACGGGGTCACCGTGAGTCAGAATTCACTCCACAGAAACGGGTTTGGTTTTAGGTTTTTCGAGAGGGCAATGGTCAACTGGAAGCATAAAATATGGTAGAATTTCAGAACATTAAGGCGTCCAGAGAGGGTTTCCCAGTAGCACTCCAACCACACCACACACATGACCTTCTGCTCTGCTAGAAGCAGTAACTCGCTACGTGCCCACTCTTGGGAGAACGGAAATAATGATAACTGGTGCTTATTGAGTGCTTACTAAAATCCAGGGACTGCACTAAACATTTTATGAGCATTAGCACTTTTAATTTTCATAGTATGTTTATGATATAGGTTTACTAACCCCATTTTACAGATAAGACTTGTCCTAAAATCACACAACTAAGGTGTCATAATTCAGTCCAGGCTTAACTCCAGATATCTATCCATTGCATAGCACTGCCTCCCAGTCTTAAAGAAGCCTGGTTTATGAGCTGTAGAATGCTTCACAGAACCTGGCCCACAAGTCCAAGAGGGTGTCTAGGGTTGGCAGAGAACTAAACAGAGTTATTTGGGTGTTTAATTAATATTAATTTATTGAAGTTCTAGATTTAAAGTCCTAAATTTTGTTAATCCAGGTTCAACTATAAATTCTTATTCTATTTATAAAAGTAGTAACTTTTATAAAATAAAAATAATCACTTTTACTTTCTCTTTAATTAATGTTCAGTTAATTCAAGTTTAACAGATTAAATTCCTCCAAACAATTTTTAAACACTTATATTGCATTTACAATGTGCCAGGCACTATTCTAAGCACTTTTCAAATATTAATTCATTTAATCCTCATACAAACTAATAATAATAGCAACTATTATCCCCATTTTACAGACAGGACACTGAGGCACAGAGAAGTTAAGTGACTTGCTCAAAGTTATACTGCTTATAAGTAGCGAAGCTGGGACTTGAACCTAGACCAGGATCAACAAACTTTGTCTGTGAAGGGTCAGATAGTAACCTGGATTTGCAGGCCATATGGTCTCTGTCACAGCAAGTCAACTCTGCCATTCTAGTACAAAAGCAGCTGTAGACAATACATAAATGAATGAGTGTGGCTGTGTTCCAATAAACCTTTGTTTATGAGCACTGAAATTTGAATTTCGTGTAATTTTCACATCTCACAAAATATTATTTTTCTTTTGATTTTTTTCCAAGCAGTTAAAAATGTCAAACTATTCTTAGCTTGCAGACCACACGAAAACAGATGGCAGGCTATAGTTTGCCAACCCCTAACACAGACAGTCTGGTTCCAGAGTCTGCACTTTTAATCACTATGCTATACTTTCTATTTTTAAGAATCAAATTCCCTTAAATATTTTGAACTACTTAGGAGCTGTACTTAATATACATATATGTTAAAGCATTATAAATGCTTGACAGAGCTAACAACCCTCTTTTTTACCTCTTTTTCTTTCTAACCTCTTATTCAACCCTTGTAAATCTAATAAACTTAAAACATTTATAAAGTCCTCTCAGCCCTTTTAACTTAAAGTCACAAGTCTAAAATAAATTTTACCTCTCAGATTGAAGGCCAATCATCAGATTCTCTTAAACATCAAACATTTTAACTCAAAGTCACTTAAACATACCTCTGGAATGCAAATTTTACCAGCTCAGGTAGTTCCGGGTTATGGGGTTAAATTTGGAACCATAGTACAGGTACTTAGATTCAGAGATTTAAGACTAGGACGCTAGACATAGGGACTATACGATCCCAAAATGATGCTGTCTGAACCACAAGTGAACACCCTCAGCCCTCTCTCAGAGCAGAGTTCTGTCCTCCGTGTCATGGATCCCTGAGGCCATTCTCTTCAACTGAGAATGCTGTCCAACTCTCGAGTTACCACCCTACCTAGTTTTAATCATTTGATAAAGGTAGTTGAAAAGCTGCATCCCCACATCAGGTGCAACTAATTTCTTTCACAACTTCAATTGGATAACAAATCTCTGCTCACTAAGTGTTGAATTTCACTGTTCCATGTTGTTGAGGGTGGGAGTTGGGAAATGGGGACCACTATCTGGTTTGATTCTTTAGTTTTTTAATGATATAACATGCAGAGTAATGGAAGATTCCATGCTCTGGATATTGCAAGTCAAGCTACGGTCTTCACACATGTACATTTGAAAGGGTTTGTTGGTTATGATTACTCATCCGTACTTACAGCCTCAGTAGCTACCTTTGACAGAGACACTTTGGCAAAGGAAGAAAGCTATATGTGTAATAAAACGCAGCAAATTCCAAAACTGGACCCATTGATTTAGGAAATAATATTGAAGTCATTATTCCCTGTCCTTGAGCATAGAGAATGTGACCCAGCTGGAGCTGGGCTCACAACTGCTCACAAGGACTCACAAGGACACATCAACTGGGCCCTGAGGTGTAAAGACATGATTTAGGAAATAATATTGGAGTTATTATTCCCTCTCCTTGAGCATAGAGAATGTGACCCAACTGGAGCTGGG
Organism: Trichechus manatus latirostris; assembly: GCF_000243295.1. Classification (NCBI taxonomy): domain Eukaryota; kingdom Metazoa; phylum Chordata; class Mammalia; order Sirenia; family Trichechidae; genus Trichechus; species Trichechus manatus. The sequence continues at coordinate 2,406,849 of NW_004444118.1, read as the reverse complement.
CTCACAACTGCTCACTAGGACTCACAAGGACACATCAACTGGGCCCTGAGGTATAAAGACAATAACTACGATAATCTTGGAAAATATCTTTTAGGGAAAGTTTCACATAAAGCCGATCAAACAGAACACAAAAGACTTTCTACTCTTATCTCTTTTTGTTAGCATTTAGTGAGTAGGAATTTGTTGGACCAGTGAAGACCCTCCTGACTCTCGTTACTGAAACCTGTACCAATGATTCTTAAGAAAGACAATTCAAAATGTAGAATCACAGTTTCTAGCCAATCTATCAAAAGATGGAGCTTTCAGTGGTTTTGCCTCTTTGTAATGTTAATATATACTGATAAGTCTGTAACCTCCTCGGATTCGGGCAGACATGGCTGTGGCAGCATGCTTGCCGTTTCCCACTTCTGCCCTTTTGAATATATGCCGAATAAAACTTACTTTTTGCTTTACTAAACTTTGTGATGTTTTTCCCCTACAACAGACAATAGCTAAGATAATCTTGGAAAATATCTTTTAGGGAAACTTTCACATAAAGCCAATCAAACAGAACACAAAAGGCTTTCTACTCATTTTCTATTAGCATTTAGTGAATAGAAATTTGTTGGACTAATGAAGACCCTCCTGACTCTGGTTACTGAAACCTGTACCAACGATTGTTAAGAAAGACAATTCAAAATGTAGGATCATGGATTCTAGCCAATCTGAAAAGGCTGAGCTTTCAATGGTTTTGCCCATTTGTAATGTTAATATATACTGTAATATTCTTTCAACTCGGGCAGACATGGCTGTGGCAGCATGCTTGTCTGTTTTCCCACTCTTGCCTATTCTGTAATATTCTTTGGACTCGGGCAAACATGGCTGTGGCAGCATGCTTGTCCATTTTCCCACTTTTGTCTGTTCTGTGATATTTCCTTGGACTCCGGCAGACATGGCTCTGGCAGCATGGTTGTCCATTTCCCACTTCTGCCCTTTTGAATATATGCTGAATAAAACTTTCTTTTTGCTTTATTCAACTTTATGAAGTTTTTCCCCTACAACACCATCTACATATACCTGGCCAAATCCAAATTGGCTTTAAAAGTGTTCAGCGTAGTGACATCTAGATATAACCAGGTATGTTCAGCACAGTGCATCTACATTTGAGTACAAAGTACTTAATCATTCTGTGGCCACACAGTAGGGGACTCCCCTAAATAGCAAGAAGAACTGTGGTACACACACTTGCCTTACCCATGCTTGCAGCAGAATCTTACTGGCTTTAGAAATCTGGGGAAGTTTCGCAATATATCACCCTTGCCAAAATCCAGTTGGGAGCCCTGTGATCCCCTTCTCCCCACCCCCTCCTGCCCCACCACGCCAAAGAATGGAAAGGAGGAAGGGCAAAAAGAAAAACAAAACAAAAAAAGGATTTTGAGGGTGGAGGGCTGTGGGTACCATGGTCTCGGGGAACATCTAGCTCAATTGGCATAACACATTTTATAAAGACAGTGTTCTACATTCTACCTTGGTGAGTAGCATCTGGGGTCTTAAAAGCCTGTAAAATACTCTACTGGTCTCATCCCTTCGGGAGCAAGGGAGAATGAACAGAACAGGATACAAGGAAAAGATTAGTCCGAAGGACTAATGGACCACAGCTACCAAGGCCTCCACCGGACTGAGTCCACTACAGCTAGGTGGTGCCCGGCTACCACCACTGACTGCTCTGACCAGGATCACAACAGAGGGTTCTGGACAGAGCTGGAGAAGGATGTAGAAAAAAATTCTAACTCACAAAAAAAAGACCAGATTTACTGGCCTAAAGGAGACTGGAGAAACCCCGAGAATATGGCCCCTAGACACCCTTTTAGCTCAGTGGTGAAGTCATTTCCAAGGTTCACCGTTCAGCCGGGGAGTGGGCAGCCCCATAAAATCAAATGGGACTAATGAGGTACAGTGGTCCAGGGACAAGGGCCAGAAGGCAGAAGGGGACAGGAAAGCTAGTGATAGGGAACCCAAGGTTGAGTGAGGATAGTGTTGATGTGTTGTGAGGTTGTTAACCATTGTCATAGGGCAACATGTGTACTAACTGTTAAATGAGAAACTATTTTGTTCTGTAAGCCTTCATCTAAAGTGAGAATAGCAGCACAATTGGAAGAGCGTAGTCGATGTCACTGAACTGTGCATGTAGAAATTTTTGAAATGGTGTATCTTTGGCTATGTATATTTTCACCAAAAAAAAAAAAAAAAAGGTCGAGAAGGGAGAGGGGTGACATGTTGTGGGGTTGTCAACTAACGTCATAAAACAATATGTGTACTACTGTTTCATGAGAAACTATTTGCTCTGTAAGCCTTCACCTGAAGTACAATAAAAAAAAAAGAGAGAGATTGAATCAAGATACACCCTACACTAATCCTGCCTCATTAAAATAACAAAGACAACCCACTCCCAAATGGGACTATAACCACAGGCATAGAGGTTAGGATGTACAACACATATTTTGGAGGGACATAATAACCATCCTATGAATCTTTGAATGCATTTTGTATTTAACACAGTAACTGAGAGAGCTATAATTAAACGAGTTTTCCCAAATCTCAGACTACCTTGGAGGCCAACTCTAGACATGATAACCTCAGAATTTCTTCTTCCAGCCTACAAAAGCAGCTTTCAGAATTTTCTTTCTGAAATCTCACTTGTAGGTTTACAATGTGCCTTCAACAATAACTGGGGATCATTTTAAGAAGTCCTGTTTGTGTGTTAAATATAAATTGCAAGATGTATTCTTGTCTTCTACAGTAAACAGAATGTTGACTCAAAAAAAAAAAGATTTTGATTTGGGCAATTTCTCCAAATGAGTAGTTTTACTCTCTGTCACAGATTGAATTATGTCCCCCCATAAAATGTGTATCAGTTTGGCTGAGCCATGATTCTCAGTATTGTGTGATTTTCCTATAGTTGTAAATCCTGCCTCTATGATGTTAATGAAGGAGGATGGGCGGCAGTTGTGTTGGTGAGGCAGGACTCAATCTACAGGATTGGATTGTGTCTTGAGGCAATCTCTTCAGATATAAAAGAGGGAAGGAGGGGACCTCATACCACTGAGAAATCAGCGCCGAGAGCAGAGGTCGTCCTTTGAACCTGGGGTCCCTGCATGGAGAAGATCCTAGTTCAGGGAACATTGATGAGAAGGCCAACAGAAAGAAAGCCTTCCCCTGGAGCTGACTCCCTGAATTTGGACTTTTAGCCTACTTTACTGTAAGGAAATAAATTTCTGTTTGTTAAAGCCATCCACTTGTGGTATTTCTGTTATAGCAGCACTAGATAACTAAGACACTCTCTTTTCACTATTTTTTACCAAATACCTACAGCACACACAGATAAACCATGTGTTTTATTTTTTGTTTGTTTTATTTGTTAGTTTGAGGGAGGGACTTCCACTTCTGGGAAGATGAAATAGACAGGCTTTTCTCTTTTTCTCCCATTAAGTACAACTGAAAACCCTAGATATAATACATAAAACAAATATAAAAAGACTCTGAAAGAAGGAGAAAAGAAGGCAGACCAGCTAGGGACCTCAGGACCCAAGGAACAACACAGCAGTGAGTACCCTGTGTTTTCTTTTTACCTCATATATCCCAGACTGGGTGCTAGAGAAGCCAGCAACACAGAAACACCAATGGGTGCAGACAAAAAAGAGTTCCAACAAAGGCCTGCTCTCTCTAGGAGCAAGGAAGGGGCAGCCTACCAAGACAGAAATTTTTAGACAATAACTACTCTGCTCCAACCAAACACCACAGAAAAAACTGTGGCCCCACCAACATCAGTGAAGTTGAGTAGGGAGCATAGACTTCTCCCATTATGAGGCTATAAGGAAGCACCCTAATTCCCTCAGTGGGGTAGTGTCAGAGAAGGCCAAATAGAAAGCTGGAACTTTTATCTCCACAAGCCACAGCTCCCCTCCCTCCCCTGCAATGTCAGTGGAGACCACATGGGGAGCCGGGACACCCCCACCCCACCCAGCAGTAATGAGTCCCCCTCCCACTCATGTGTCATTGGAGGCCAAATGAGGAACCCCAATTTCTCCTTCCATCTGGCAGTAACCAGATGGTGGTACAAGAAGAGTGGTATCCTTCTTCCCTTCTTGGAGTGATGTCAAAGAAAGCCAATTAAAACAGAAGGTTTAAATAAGATCCCGAGTTTCATTATAAAATACAAAAATGTCCGGGTTTCAATCAAAAATCACTCATCCTGCCAAGAACCAGGAAGATTTTAAACTGAATAATAAAAGACAATAGATGCCAACACCAAGATGACAGAAATGTTAGAATTATCTGAAAATATTGTAAGGCAGCCATGATTAAACAAATAAACAAAAAAGCTTCACTGAGCAACTATGAACACACTTGAAACAAATGAGAAAATAGAAAGGCTTAGAAAAGAAATAGATGATATAAAGAAAAACAAAGTAGAAATTTTAGAACTGAAAAATACAGTAACTAAAATAAAAATCTCAGTGGGTAGGCTTAACAGTAGAATGGAGAGAACAGAAGAAAGACTCAATGAACTGGAAGATAGAACAATAGAACTTACTCAGTCTGAGCAACAGAGAGAAAATTAACCAAAAAATGAATAGAGCCTCAAGGGAACCATTCACCTGATGACTCTTCTGCTCATGGGTTTCATCCCATATCAAGTGACCCTGCTAGAGTTTGCTCTGAGGACTTTGCAAGACAGAATGTAAGCTCCGTTAGGGCAGGAACTTCAGCTGTCTCAGTGCTAGGTCTCCAGGACCTAGAACTGTGCCTGACACATAGTTACCCCATTGCCGTCAAATTGATTCTGACTCAGAGTGACCCAATAGGACAGAGTAGATCTGCTCCATAGGGTTTCCAAGAAGCAGCTGGCGGATTCAAACTGCCGACATTTTGGTTAGCAGCTATAGCTCTTAATTACTGTGCCACATGTAGTAGATAGTAAAAAAAAAAAATCTGTGGAAGAAAAGATTCTGTTACTATTGAATTTTGAGTGGTGATAATCATACTCTGAGCTCAGAGAAATAAAGCACAGAAGACAGAGATCAAGATCTGTGATGCAAAGAGTTTCTCTTATATGTGGCCTTTCTGGCCTTGGGTTGATAATTCTGCCAAAAATAGTTGGTTGGCCACAGCCTGCCCTGTGATTGGTCTATGTTATGCACGTTGCAGGGATTGGTCAGTCTACTACGAAAATAGGGTGTGTTAAACCACCCAATAGGATTAAGTGACTTTTCAGGGAATTGGTCTATTACTATGCAAATTAAGTGACTGTGGCCCACCAAGGGGATTGGGTAGTTAGTGGTCCTGGTGGGAGGACAATGCCCTGAAATTGAAAAAGAGTAGGCTTACATAAGGACCAATCCCACAGAGGTTGAGGCGGACCTCGCTACCATCAAGAAGACCATGGAGTGGAGCACATCCTTTGGGCCCTGGGTCCCTGCACTGAGAACCTTCTAGACCCAGAAGAGAAAGATAGCTGTAACACTGAATATAGCACAAAGTGGGGGCAATCACAGCAGAGCCCAGCAGCAGAGAAATGGCGGCAGCAGTATGAGTGACGGGAACCAGAAGACTGGTGCAAGGCAGCTGCAGTGGGCTTGCTGACCCATGGAGCAAGACAGAGGTGAGCACCTTCGGACAGGAGGCTTGCTGGTGGAGTAGGGTGCCTCCAGGCACTTGTTGGCAGAGCTAAAGAGCTATAACACTTGCCTAAGCAACATAGAGGCCAAAAGAAGGCCTAGCAGCTGGCAGCGCTGAGAGAAGGGCTGCCTGCCTGTGGTCACAGCCAAGAAGAAGCTGAGAGCTGTCTTGGTTGAAAGTTGTTCTGAATGAAGAACTGTATCCTATCTCCTGAGTTGTATCCTGTTACTTCCAAGTTGACCCCAATCCTAAGTCATAGCCTGTTACTTCCCTAATAAACCACATAATTGTGAGTTTGGTCTGTGAATTCTGTGTGGTCATTGCAGCAAATTATGGAACCCAGGAGACAAGTAGTGAGTGCCGGGGGGGTGGGGACAGCTGATGTCAGAAACGGTGGAAAAGTTTGAGAGGGGAGGTGTGTCTGACCTCCACCTCATAGGAATCAGCTTTGTGATTCCACTGATTCTCATCCCTCCTCCCGAATGTAGACAGGCTCTGACAACAGGATAGCTCATTGCCATCAAGTCGATTCCAACTCATAGTGACCCTACCAGACGGAGTAGAACGGCCCCACAAGGTTTGCAAGGCTATAATCCTTATGGAAGCAGACTGCCAAGTCTTTATCCCATGGAGCACCTAGTAGGTTTCAACCGCCAACCTTTCAGTTAGCAGCCAAGTGCTTAACCACTGTGCCACCAGGGCTCCTTGACAACAGAATACAAGATCAAATTTCAGATGTATTATTGTTAAAGCTGATTGGAGAATATCACTTTAGATTTGTGGAGATTTGCTTATTAATACAATCCCACTTCCAAGTATAGAACTTGGATCAGCCCACCTAAGGGATTGTTGGGGGCTATAGAGCAAACATTCATCCATAATTATTGCAGTCACACCCTGAAGCTGAGATGGGAAGAGGTTCTTGCACTTATCATAGATTAATTAGGCCAAACCTAAAAACCTTGGATCAATGAATGTCAGACCCTCACCACATACCAGATAATTTCTTCTTCCATGGGATGCAGAGTCAGGAGTGTCAAGTCTCCTCCTGATAAAATGAGGACAAACATTTCCTGATTATTTTCTTAATTCATTGGGCTTAGGCAACCATTAAGCTTGTAGTCAACCAAGGGTGTAGCTATTCCTGCTTGGTTGTGGCTATTCCTGTAAGGACAGACCTTCTCCTTATCGTGAGACTTCTCCCCAGTAATATCCATTGCTCTTTCATGAATCAGACTGGAACATAGTTTGTTCATAAATTTTTCTCCCAGGGGTCTCAGAAATGGGGAAAGACTTTAGCTCAATTGCATTAACCCCAAAGCCATTCTGTACCCAAGGCTGACATTCTACTCCATAGTGTATTCCTCACCCAACATATGCCCAGCCTCATTACCCATTATCTCACCAAAAGTTATGCAGTAAGATCAAATGAAAGGATAATAATACTCCAATAATAGAAAGACGGCCACTTTAAAAAAAGAGCTTCAAATTCCTATAACCAGCAAAAGGACTAGTGATGAGCATTGAATATGTTGTTAGTTGCCATCTAGTCAATTCAGACTCATGGTGACCCTGCGTGTGTAGAGGAGAACTACTACACAGGGTTTTCAAGGCTGTGACCTTTGGGAAGCAGATCGCCAGGCCTGTCTCCTGAGACGCCGCTGGTCGGGTTCAGACCAACGACCTTTCGGCTAGTAGTCAAGTGCTTAACCATTTTCACCACCCAAGGACTCCTAGTTAACTCCAAAACTAAAACAAAAGTGGGAATAGGGGTGATGTTAGAACAACGTAGAAATAATACAACTTACAAAATGGGAGAAAATAGAAAAAAAGGAGAAAAGTAGAATAAAATCACTCTCACGGACTGATTCTTACATAATAGCTAGAAATAAGGATATCATTTAAAGCTAACAAATCAAGTAGTCAACAGTTAAGCATATTTAAGGGCATGAAAAGTAAACATTAAGAAAGATAATATTGACTGAAACTGAGAAGTGGAGGAGAGGGAAGGGATGGAGGGAGAAAAGTTACAAACTGATATTTTGTTGTTGTTCGTGGAAGAGAATCTACAGATATTGTCCAAAGAAAAAGGGGATTACGGATGTTAAATGTAACTATTAGAACAAAAACCTTCCTAAATGTTGGAAGAACTGTAATTTTTTTAAAAAGTGAAGGAATCAGTCCACAAAGTGAAAAACTATACATATGAATACAGTATAACAACAACAAAAAAAAAACCTTTGCCATCAAGTTGATTCCAACTCATAGCGACCCTATAGAACAGAGTATAACTGCCCCATAGGGTTTCCAAGGAGCGGCTGGTGGATTCAAATTGCTGATCTTTTGGTTAGCAGCCGAGCTCTTAACCACTGTGCCACCAGGGCTCCTGAATATAGTATACATACATATATATGTGTATGTGTGTGTGTGTGTTTATACATATATATGTATATACATGTGTGTATATGTATATTCCCCAGTTGCTTTTTTGTTTTTTTTTTCCCATTTTACATATGTCCACCCACATTGCCCAATGTAGCTCACCAGAGGTTATGAAGCAGTGAGGTCAATTGAAAGGATAACAATATTCCAACAATATAATGACAGTCATATAAAAGTAACTCAAATTCAGGATATTTCAGCCAAAGGGTTGGTGAAGAGCACAGAATATGCTTACTATAGAACTAAGCCTAAAACAAAAGCGGAACTATATATACATATTTTAATATCTATAGTGTTTAATGTATTTTATATATTTATATATAAAAAACAGTAAATATAACAAAATAATATGTCAAAACTAATACCCCACTTATCTGTCATATCAATATATGTAAATTGGCTTAACTCACCTATTAAAAGAAATTTTCAGTTTGGATCAGAAAGTAAAACCCCTTTCTATGCTATATACAAAAGACATATTTAAAATAAAATAATTCAGAAAGGTTGATAATAAGAGAATGGACAAAATAAACCAGGTAAATTCAAACACAAGGAAGTAGGTCTTATAATTTTAACATCAAACAAGATGCATTCCGGCCAAAAATCACTAAATGAGAAAAAGGACACTTTGTAATGCCAAAGGGTACAATTCCCAGTGAAGATATAACTTTTATAAATATCCAAATAAGAAGGAAGCAACTTTCTTAAAAGAGAAATAGACCACCACATGCTAATATTAGAGACATTTATCACCTTTCTCAATCTAAGACAGATCAAGTGGACAAAAACTAAGTAAAACTAGAGAATCTGTAAGGTAGAGCCATTGCTATGTACCAAATTCTGTACCCTAATAATATATAACACACTTCTTTTCAAGTGCTCATGGTACATTCATGAAAATTGACCAAATATTTGGCACAAAGAAAACTACAATAAATTCCAAAAACTACACAGGCAACATTCTCTGATAGTAATGCAATAAAACCAGAAAACATGGCCTTAAACGCTTTTATCAACAAAAAATATAAATTAAATGTCCAACTCAAAAATTAGTAAATAGTGAAACTAATAAATATATCAAAGATGAGGCTCTTTGGCAAAAATAAAGAAAATAAACCACTAGAAAATCTAATTAAGGAAGTGTGATGGTTAAGGTTGTGTGTCAACTTGGGTGGGCCATGATTATTAGTGGTTTGGCAGTTATGATGTAGATTGGCAGCTATGTAATGATGAACTCACCTCCATAATCAGATTTGACATAATGTAGTCACTTCCGTGAAGGAGATCTGCTATGAGCAGCCAATCAGTTGAAAGGGAATTTTCTTGGAAGTATGGGCTCCATCCAATATTTGTGGACTTTCTGGCAAGTTTCACTGGCTTTTGCTCCCTCCTGATCCTGCATCTGGCTCCTGTTCACATTACCTCCAATTCTTGGAACTTGAGCTAGCAGCTTACCTATCAATCTTGGGATTCATCAGCCTCGACAGCCTGTGAGCCAGTGGTCTGCCATCTTACCTGCTGAAATACCAGCCCTGCCGTGGTATACTGTAGAAGAAGGTACCCAAAGGCTTAGGGAAATTGGCATGTTAGAGTGGATTTATCAGGTTGGACCCACAGACTCACACACGGAGTTCCCAGAGAACACACTTCTTACCATAATGGTGAGGAACAAATTTGTGAAGGGAGCCCAGCATCCTTGCAGCCTGCTGTGATTGTTATTTTATTCAAGTCAGATTTGACAGTGGGAACTGCCCTAACTGAATTAAGATACCTAACTACAATGGGGCTAATTGGACCACGTGGTGGTAGGGGCTAAGTGGTGGCACTCAATGGACAAAAATAACGTGGGCATGGTTACTGTAATGGGCCCAGGAGTCAAAGCAGTAATCAGAATAGTCTGGTTCTTAAGGACTTATGGCATTGGTTACTTAGTTGTGGTGTCCCTAGGAGTGAAATAGATGGGAAATCTACTAAATATTTACTTGGTCTGTACAAGCAGAAGAATTCTAGGTCAAGTTAACAGCAGTCTAACTTGAATCTCCAGAATAGAGAGTCATGGCCCCACTATAAATTCCCAGACTTAAGCGTGTTTAAAGACCCACAACCCCTTCAATGAAGGGGAGGTCGGGTCCCCTTAAGGAAAGACCCCATTACACTGCAAAAAACTTATACTGTTTATCTTTCTCTCCACCTTCCTCATATGAATTTATGGCTTTTTACTAGAATGACTGTTCATTGGGGAAAAGGAAATAATCAGACATTTTGGGGATTACTGGACACTAGCTCTGAACTGACACTAATTCCAGGAGACCCAAAATGTCACTATGGCCCACCAGTCAGAGCAAGGGCATGTGGAGGTCAGGTTATTAATGAAGTCTTAACATCATGTCTGTCTCACAGTGAGTGGGTCCAGTGGATCCCCAAACCCATCCTATAGAGATTTCCCCAGTTCCAGAACGCATAATTGGAATAGACATACTCAGCAACTGGCAGAACCCCCACATTGAATCACTCATATGTGGAGGAAAGGCTATTACGCTAGGAAAGGCTAAGTGGAAGCCATTAGAATGGCCCCTACCTAAGGAAATAGTAAACAAAAGCAATACTGCATTCCTGGAGGGATTGCGAAGATTACTGCCACCATCAAGAACTTGAAGGATGCAGGAGTGATGATTCCCAACACTTCCCCATTCAACTAACCTATCTGGCCTGTGAAAAAAACACATCTTGGAGAACGACAGAGGATTACTGAAAACTTAACCAGATGGTGACTCCAACTACAGCTGCTGTTCCATATGTGGTTTCATTGCTTGAGCAAATTAATACATCTCCTAGTACCTGGTATGCAGCTATTGATCTGGCTAATGCCTTTTTCTCCATATCTGTTTTGAAGGAGTACCAGAAGCAGTTGCCTTCAACTGGTGAGGCCAGAAATACACCTTCACTGTCCTACCTCAGGGTATATCAACTCTCCAGCCCTGTGTCATAATTTAGCCCACAGGAACCTTGATCACCTTTCCCATCCACAAAGACGTCACATTGGTCCATTACATTGATGACGTTATGCTGACTGGACCTAGTAAGGAAGAAGTATCAATGACTCTAGACTTATTGGTAAGACATTTCCATGCTAGAGGGTGGGAAATTAACCTGACAAAAAATCCAGGCACCTTCCACCTCCGTGAAATTCTAAGTGTCCAGTGGTGTGGGGCATGTTGAGATAGTCCTTCTAAAGTGAAGGATAAGTTATTGCATCTTGCTCCTCCCACAACTAAAACGGAGGCACAGAGCCTGGTGGGCCTGTATGGATTTTGGAGGCAGCATATCCGTCATTTGGGTGTGCTACTCTGGCCTATTTTTCAAGTGACCTGAAAAGCTGACAGTTTTGAGTGCACCCAGAACAAGAGAAGTCTCTGCTACAGATTTGGCTGCCGTGCAAGCTGCTCTGCCACTTGGGCCATATAATTCAGCTGATCCAATGGTGCTTGAAGTGTCAGTGGCAGATAGAGATGCTGTCTGGAGTGTTTGACAGGCCCTTACTGGTGAATCACAGCGCAGACCCTTAGGATTTTGGAGCAAAGCTCTGCCATCCTCTGCAGATAACTACTCTCCTTTTGAGAAACAGCTTTCGACTTGTTACTGGGCTTTAGCAGAGACTGAACACTTAACCATGGGACACCAAGTCACCATGCGGCCTGAGCTGCCCATCATGACCTGGGTGTTGTCTGACCCACAGAGTCATAAAGTTGGACGTGCACAGCAGCCCTCCATCATTAAATGGAAGTGGTATATACAAGATTGGGCCCGAGCAGGACCTGAAGGCACAAGTAAGTTGCATGAGGAAGTGGCCCGAATGCCCATGGTCTCCACTCCTGTCACATTACCTTCCCTCTTGATGTACCCATCTATGGCCTCATGGGGAGTTCCTTATGATCAGTTGACTGAGGAAGAGAAAACCCGTGCCTGTTTTACAGATGGTTCTGAGCGATGTGCAGGCACCACTCGAAAGTGGACAGCAGCAGCACTACAACCCCTTTCTGGGACCTCCCTGAAGGACAGTGATGAAGGGAAATCCTCCCAATGGGTAGAAGTTCAGGCAGTGCACCTGGTTGATCGCTTGTTTGGAAGGAGAAATGGCCAGATGTGCGATTGTATTCCAATTCATGGGCTGTGGCCAATGGTTTGGCTGGATGGTCAGGGACTTGAAAGGAACTTGATTGGAAAATTGGTGACGATGTTACCGCAAAAAGCGGATTGGAGCCGCCTGCCTCAATAGCCAATTCTGAGACAGGGGTGAGGTGAGAAGCAAGAGCTTTATTATATATCAATATATAGAAGACAGAGGGGAACAGATTCCTCCAAAAACACATCTCCCCCACTGGAGATCAGCCAAAGGCTTTTATAGGGCAAGATTATGGGTCTTAGAAGTTTGTATTAGTTCCCCCTTGAGGTGGTCACGACCCAGATGAGTTCATCTTTTCTTGGGGGTTATCTGGCAACATCCTGGTTTTCTTGTCCCAAGATGGGTGCTTTGTTTGGTTTTCCATTCCTAGATCATTATCACTTGTTCTCCACTTTCCAAGGAGGAACATCAGTTAAACTTTTTATAGAGACTGGAACAGGAGGGAAAAACAAGATCATGAGACAATGCGGGGGTTAGCAATGGGGAGTAATAATAGTGAGCCGGACCTATGCAGCCTCTTCCAAGGAGGTATTGGGAAGAGGGATGTGGATAGACCTTTCTGAATGGGCCAAATAAGTGAAAATATTTGTGTCTCATATGAATGCTCACCAAAGGGTGACCTTGGCAAAGGAGGATTTTAACAATCAGAGGATTGGATGACGCGTTCGGTGGAAACCAGTCATCCTCTTTCCCCAGCCACTCCTGTCATTGCCCAGTGGGCTCATGAACAAAGTTGCCATGGTGGCATGGATGGAGGTTATGCATGGGCTCAGCAACATGGACCTCTACTCACCAAGGCCAACTTAGCTACAGCCACTGCTGAGTGCACAATCTGCCAGCAGCAGAGACTAAGACTGAGTCCCCAGTATGGCACCATTCTTCAAGATGATCAGCCAGCAACCTGGTTTCAGGTTGATTACATTGGACCATTTCCATTATGGAAAGAGCAGTGTTTTGTTCTTACTGGAAAGACACTTACTCTGGATACCGATTTGCCTTCCCTGCACACAGTGCTTCTGCCAAAACTACCACCCATGGAATCACAGAATGCTTTATCCACTGTCATGATATCCCACACAGCATTGCCTTAGATCAAGGAACTCACTTGATAGCAAATGAAGTATGGCAATGGGTCCATGCTCATGGAATTCACTGGTCTTACCATGTTTCCATCATCTTGAAGTAACTGGCTTGATAGAACAATGAATGGCCTTCTAAAGACACAATTACAGCGCCAGCTAGGTGGCAGTACTTTGCAGAGTTGGAGCTATGTTCCCCAGGAGGCTGTATGTGCTCTAAACCAGCATCCAATATATGGTGCTGTGTCTCTCATAGCCAGGATTCATGGGTCCAGAAATCAAGGGGTCAAATTGGGAGTGGCACCACTCTCTATTACCTTTAGTGACTCACTTGCAAAAATTTTGCTTCCTGTCCCCACAACCCTATGCTCTGAGGAGCTAGAGGTCTCAGTTCCAAAGGAAGGAATATTCCCACCTGGAGACACATCACTAACTCAATTGAACTGGAAGTTAAGAATGACACCCAGCCACTTTGGACTCCTTATGCCTCTGGATCAACAGGCAAAGAGGGAGTTACCATACTGGCTGGCGTGATTGATCCTGATTACCAAGTGAAAACCAGATTGATATTACATAAGGGAGGTAGAGTATATCTGGAATACAGGACATCCCTTAGGGCGTCTCTTGGTACTACCATGCCTTGTGATTAAAGTCAATTGAAAAATACAGCAACCCAATTCTGACATGATTACTAATGGCCCAGACCCTTCAGGAATCAATGTTTGGGTTACCCCACCAGGCAAAGAACCACCACCAGCTGAGGTGCTTGCTGAGGGTAAAGGGAATACGGAATGGGTGGTGAAGACGGTAGTTCTAAATACCAGCTATGACCATGTGACCAGTTGCAGAAACTAGGACTCTAATTGTTATGAGTATTTCTTCCTTGTATGTGTGCATCAAACATTTTTTGTTTTTTTCACTTACAAAATATGAGATGTAAACGGGCCAGCATGTTTTCAGTTGTACATGAGTTAGCTGTATCATGTTACACACAAGTATGACTTTATAACTGTCTTTATTTAGAGATTATATATGGTTTAAGGAGATGTGTGCAGGTGCCAAGTTGATAAGGGGTGAGATGTGATGGTTAAGGCTGTGTGTCAACCTGGCTGGGCCATGATTCTCAGTGTTTTGGCAGTTACAATGTAACTTGGCAGTTATGTAATGATGTAATCAATTCCATGATGAGATCTGCTATGAGCAGCCAATCAGTTGAAAGGGAGTTTCCTTGGGTGTGTGGTCCGCTTCAAGTATGTAAATGGATTTCCAGCAAGGCTCTCACTCTGGATCCTGCATCTGGCTCTTCATCATCTGACCTCTTGTTCTTAGGACTTGAGCTAGCAGCTTAACTACTGATCTTGGGATTTGTCAGCATCCACAGCCTGTGACCTAACAGCATGCCATCTGACCTGCTGATCTTGAGTTCATCAGCCACTGCAGCTATGTGAGTCAGGAGAAGCCTCCAGCCTGACACCTGACCCAAGGACTTGGGACTTGCCAGCCTCTACAACCACGTGAGCCATTTCCTTGAGATAAATCTCTCTCTCTTTGTATATATGTGTGTGTGTGTGTGTGTGTGTGTACATATATGCATATTCATATGCATATGCATATGTATATGTGTATGGAAGCTGGTTTTGCTTTTCAAGAGAACCCAACCCAAGACAGCCCCCAAGAGAAGGCAGCATCCATTGCCCAATTCAGATATGGCCATGGAGGACAATAAACAAGAAGAGCTCTCAGAGAGCAAAGCTTGGGTCCACAGAACAATGAACAAGGGAATTCCTCTAAGAGAGCAATATTAGGATCTAATCAAGGAATATTCCCTACAGGGGGTCTTCACAATGTCTGCCCAATAGCAATGATCCCATGGCTACTGCACATTTTCCATTTTTCTGTTTTCTGAATGGGAGTTTGTATTTCAGTTAGTTATTCCACTCTTGCATGTATACCTGGGGCGGGGGAGGGGGAGTGTGGAGTGCTCTGTGGGGAAGGGAAGAGGCAATGTTCAGATAACTTTTCCTTTTAGCTCATAGATCACCAGACTATGAGTAGCCACATGGATAATACTACACAACACCCAGAAATCCTGGAATTTGAGGTAGATGCAGTGCCTGGATGGGACCTGGATGGGACCCTTGAGAAGGGAGCGAGTGGAAAAAAAGTGAAATCAGTATTTGTTGACCTGAAGGGCAGACTGTTGCAGAGATTGCCAGCTGATTACTAAATCCTGTTCCTCCTCATCAAAGCCACACAGCTAAACTACATTTCCCAGCCTCCTCGGCTGTTACAGTGGCCATATGACTGAGCATTAGCTAATAGAACATGAGCTGAATGATAAGCGCTACTTGCAGGCCTGGCCTGTGAAATCATCTCATGTGCCATCCTTGGACTTTGCTCCCTCCAGCTTGATACAGCCATCCATGCACAGTAACCTTGGAAACCCCATATTGAAAATGGTGGAGGCACTAGATGGAAATAGACCAGTCTCTAATTCTAGACTGATTGTCTCAAGCAAAATAGTGTTCCCAGAATATAGTACAATACATTGTACAACCCACACCCACATTCCCTAAGTCCACAGTCCTTTATCTGAAACTTTTGGAGACAGGTGTGTTTTGGTATTCAGAACTTCTGGGATTTTAGTAAGGTAATACAGTACATGTACCATAAATTTCATACCTTCCCCATCTAGGTTTGGGGCAGCAGCCTAGAATCAAGTACATTAATACTTCTCCAGCAAAACATATGAATATTTACTCTGAGGCAAAATGTATAAATAGTCTCACAGGAGTTCAGTGCAGGTGAGACCACCAAATGAATTTTGGCACCAAACTCATTAAAAATACTTTTATTTTTCAGAGCTTTATGGATTTCAGAATTGCGTGTAAGAGACTGTGTAACTGTACAGCCAAAGCCCACAGGAGAGACTTCGAAGTATTTAGAAGAGTAATGGAAGAAATCTTGGTTTCAGAGTCAGGCTACACCTGTGACCATGAAATTAAACTATGTTGAGAGGACGCTCCAATCAAGAGATTGATGTGGCTGCCTAAATCTTCCTAGGAGGTGGGAGGTCGGGTTCCTCAGTTGCTCTGTTATGAACTCTATTGCAGTTTTGAAAGGCCACCTCTCACTTGTGTCCTGGACCTAAGCTCCCTCAAGAGTTTCCAGTCTTGTTTCAGCCATCTCTTAGATGTCTTTGGATTCAGTCACCCTTTCTGATCCAACATCTGATACACGCTGTACTCTCTACCAGCATGAATATTTTTAATGTCTAAGGGTGTGCAAAAGACTGTTTCCAGTTACCACAGTTTTAAATTAATATTTAATTTACTGAATGTATAAGTATAAAACTTGTTTTTGCTTAAGCCTTTTAAATTCAACTTACAAATCCTGAAATTCTATTTATAAATTAACGAAATGTTATTTTTTTAAAAAAGATCACTTTCACTTGTTCTTTGACTGATGTTTAACTCATCTTGAATGGATTTCAATTTCCTTAACAATTAGTCCCATTTACAAACTTAGTAAAATTTCCACAACTGCTTTAGACCATATTCGTATGTTTAATGCACTTCAATTGCCTGTCGTGGTAGACTTAAAATCCTTACATGCAAAATCTTTCTTAAAACTTAGCAACTCTTAGAAATCTAATTACTTGATTTACCATATTTGGAAGTTTGATTTGTCTTAAACATTCTAATACTGTTTATATGCTTGAGCAGTGTCTTATACCTTTCATAAAATAATCGTAAATCCCTGGATGGCACAAACAGTTAAGCGCTCGGCTACTAACCAAAACATTTGCAGTTCACAGTTCTACTCTGTCACACGTGGGGTCCCTATACTCATTTCAAGTTGAAAACACAAGACTAAAATTAGATTTAACTTGAATATCTACAGATTATAAAACTTATTCCTAAACTTAACATCAAAATATTATGATTTGCCTCACTGTCTCTATAGTAAATTCTATACCTTCTCAGAGTTGTAAAGTCATTTACCCTCTAAGGAGAACAGTTTTACCATCTCAGAAAGGCTGAGGTTGTTAAGTCAAAAATTAGTGCCAAAGGAAGTTACTTGTCGGTCAGAGATTGAAGAATAGTCTATAGAGTTTAGGGCTATTTACTGCCAAGTTAATTCTCGGAGGTGAACTCTTGAGCCTTCTCCTGGTGGACCACAGGGCCAGGCTTTCTGCTGGACCTGCTCCACAGTTCAGCAGGGCAGTCTGTACATGGCACCTTATCCCACCTCCCCAACTTGGGTAGATAGATGGACTGCAGCTGCATCCCCACTCAGATCCCAGCAAATTTCCCTCACTCGATTAGGATCTGCATTCCTTTTGTATTTTTCTTATCTTACCCAATTCTATAGTTCTTTCAGTGACCTCTCTTCTCTAATCCTCTTATTAAGCATCATTAGGCCCTTTCAGATCTGCCTGGTCTGCCCTGGCCTCCAAGACCTCATGCTCCTTTCACATGTGTCTAGCCTATCTTTGACAACCATAAATCTTTCTTCCAGTAAAATCTCTCTCTTCCTTCATTTAATTAGCCATTTCTTTTTCTTTCAATTTCTATCTGCTCCTATTCTAGTAGTAAGACCAAATCCTATGTTGTTTAGTTGTGGTTGTTGTTTTAACCAACCAGTTCTTCACTGATTCCTTGAGCAAATCTGATTCTTAGGGTCACAATGTGCCAGACACTGGCCTTCCTAATTGCCTCTTGAGCCTTTGGGTTTCCAGTAAGTTCAATTATTTCACTATTTTAACAAGAAGATGGTATATCCCCTATGTAATAAGGGATCCCCAATCCTTTTGATCTCTTCCTTAGAAGAAATACACTACCCTTGGTGGCTAAAGTCACAATCTGTGTCTCCAAAATTCAAATTCATGGTCAAGGATTGTGTAATTAACTAAAGAATAATAGAAGTCACAATTCCAGAGCCACCTTGAGATAGTTGGAGGTAACTCTTTGGAGCTTGTGTATGAGCCTAATCTAAGAAAAGGGTCCTCCATACTTCGCTCCCTTGTCCCAGGATACAGTTAAAAATGACAGTAAGAGACTGGCCAGGCATGGCCGACTTAGGCCTGCATAGAGTTCACACACACACACGCTCTGGAGTGGAACTTAGCTCCTTTTGAGGTTTGATGCTCAGGCTGAAAACCTGGCTGAAAAACATATGAGAACAAAAAATTATTCCACCCATCAGTGCCTTACCTAAAAAGCCTTAATAACTTAGATTCTGCCCATTTTAGGATGAGACCAAAGACCATCTGTTTGGTGAATTAATCCCAGATCCCAGGTCAACTGTGCCTGTGTAGCTCATTGGCACCCAAAAGCCTGTGAGATCTTGCTTACTAAGACCCTAATAGCTCCAGTTTGCTAAGGCCCCCACCTGTTAAAAAAATAGCCCTGTACCTGTTTAAAACAGCCTGGCCACTCTAAAAATAGCCATTCTGCTATGGGTATTTACCACAATAAGCTTCTGTAACCGGCCAAGGTGAAAAACTCCCGGTGTATCTGGCTGCAAAGCATGTGTTCATATCACAACCCCATGCTGCCTGGGCTTCGGATAGAGATTTGACCTGGGTAAACTTTAGGGATCCTGCCATCCCCAAGACTTCATGCTTTTAAGGACTCTATTTTCATTGGAGTTAGAGACGGTTTTGTCCATCTTCCAGTAATTAATGATAGCTAACATGTATCGTGTACTTTAAAAAAAAAAAAAATCGTTGCCATTGAGTTAATTCCAACTCATGGTGACCCCATGTGTGTCAGAGTAGAATTGTGCTCTGCAGGGTTTTCAATGCTAATTTTGGAAGTAGATTGCCGGGTCTTTTTTCCAAGATGCCCCTGGGTGGACTCAAACCTCTAGCCTTTTGGTTAGCAGCCGAGTGCATTAACCATTTGCACCACCCAGGGACTCCTATTGTGTACATTGTGTCAGTTCTGAGTTACTTCAAAAAGAGTTATCTTATTTAAGCCTCACACAACCATTTGAATAAGGAATTCCTCTTTTTAGGTGATGAACCAAAGCTTAGAGAAGTTAAAGACCATGACTGAACTTTAAGTAGCTAGGATTTGAACACAAGCAGTGCTGACAGCATAGCGCATGTTCTCAACCACTGCTCCCAACCATCCTACCCTACAAGAGGTGACCCCTCTGAGCATTAGGATTTTCTCAAAGCAACAAGATGGAGTATCAAGAATAAGACGTGATACCAAAAAAGAGCAGGAGTGGCAATTCTAATCTCAGATAAAATAGACTTCAAAACAAAATCCACCATAAAAGACAAAGAAGGACACTATATAATGATTAAGGGGACGATACATCATGAAGACATAACCATAATAAATATCTACGCACCCAATGACAGGCTCCCAAATACATAAAACAAACTCTAAAAACACTGAAAAGAGAAATTGACAGTTCCACAGTAATATTGGGAGACTTCAACACACCACTCTCAGTAAAGGACAGAACAACTAAGAAGAAACTCAGCAAAGATACAGAAGACCTAAAGGGCACAAT
>NW_004444118.1:2297444-2384652 GCF_000243295.1 Trichechus manatus latirostris | reverse complement strand
AAAAATAAAAAAATAAAAAAAAAAGAATAAGACGTGAGAAAGGAGATCACTGGCTCAATGGACTGCTAACCTTTCAGGGGGACAAGGTAGCATGAAAGGCCTAAATCTGGAAATCCACCTTTGGCCTCGTAGTCTGGGCTTTGCCTAGTTGTCCTCTGGAGGTTATGTTACCCTCTCTTCACTGCTTCATGCCTTTTGGACTTACTTTCCTTCTCTGCAGGGCCATGGAATAAAGACTACTCTCCCTTCAGTACCCTAACTAAAAATCAGAGGAGTCCCTGGGTGGTACAAATAGTTAACATATTTGACTGCTAACCAAAAAGTTGGAGGTTCGAGTCCACCCAGAGGCGTCTCGGAAGAAAGGCCTGGTGGTCTACTTTAGAAAAATCAGCCAATTGAAAACACTATGGAGCACAGTTCTACTCTGATATACATGAGATCACCATGAGTCAGAATTGACTCAACAGCAACTGTTTTGTTTTTTGTTTTTCTTAAATGTTGCTTTTGTCCCTGTTGACAATCTCTTCCCCCCAGAGCCTGCCACAGTGTGACCCATAGCAAAGCGGCAGCACAGTCAGAAAATGCAAGCATTTCAGGGAAAAAGACCACATTTGATGGGGACGCAGCGGAGGTGCTGTGGAGCTGGGGTGAGAACTACAGAAATTTGGATCAAGTCAAGGCTGGATATTTGGGACAGAGGTCCTCTTGTCCTTGCAGATCAGAATCCCCACCCAGGAATCACAGGGTTCCTACTCCTGTTCTGACAACGCCAGCTCCACCACATTCCACGCTCTCCGTCTCCCCTCTTCCTACCCACTATCACTAAATTTAAACTCTCATCTGTCCTTTTTCCTGAAAGACAAGGGTATTTTAAGTGAGTGACAGTGCAGTGCCGCGGGAGATGCAATGACACCTGCGCTGAGAAAATAAACGTGCCAACTCCTCCTCTCTGTCTGCCAGACACCGGCCTGCCAGGGACTCATCCACACCCCACCCAGGGCTCACCACACCTATCCTCCTTCCTTCTGCTCTTCCTCTCTCCCAGGAAGCAGCCTGAGGGAGCTCACCATGAGGCCTCAGCAGGTCACTGGGTGAGGAGAAGATTCCCAGGGCGGTGGAATTCAGAAAATCCGTACCCATAGGGCACAGGGTAGCATCATGGGCACAAACTCATCCTAAGTTTGTGCTTATAGACACCCCCATGAGACAGCCCAGGTCTGAGGAATTTGCCAGATCAACATAGTGAGAGAGCCCTGAATTGTAGTAGGTCTGGGGAACCTAAGGCATACCCTTTGAAGAGCCCCACACTTGGACATAAAATCTGAAAGAAACATGAGCTCTTCCATAGCTGCTAGAAGTTGTTGACCTACCCTAGCAACTCCCCCAGGGAAGTGGAGGGATGCTGATAGGTGGAGAATTTGAAGTTTCCGAGTTGATGCTGACTAGCACATTGGCCCAGAGGTTGCAGGGTGTGATCCAGAACAGAATGGGCAGACACTTGGCTCTGCACACCACCACTGTGCTTGCATCCACCCACCCAGATGGCACGAAGGCAAGTGTTCAGGCTTCTGGTCTGGTAACAGGAAGGACACACTTTGTTCTTGAGCTGGTGGTAACATATTGGCCTCTCCAGTATTCCTTTGCCCAAGGAAACAGCTGTTCATTATGCACCTTTCAAGAAGCTAATTAATTTTCACTGCTGAGTGGACTTGGGGGAAACCAGGCTTCTAGTGCAGAGGGAAAGATTTGAGTCAGGCCAAAGAAAATGTGTTTGCTGTTTCAAATTAAATTGCAAATAGGTGACTTGGAAACCCTGCCCAAAGCCTGGCATCTTGAGGCTTGGCCAGCTTCTCTGAGGGAGGTTAGAGAACTTCCTTCCAGAAGATCTTTTTTTTTTTTTCCATACAAGAATTTATACATACATTGTTATGTGACTCTAATTGCTCTCCCCATACTGTGACAGCACACTCCTCCTTTCCACTCCTGATTCCCCATGTCCATTCAACCAGCTCCTAACCCTCTCTGCCTTCCCATCTCACCTCCAGACAGAAGCTGCCCCTTTGGTCTCTTGTATCTACTTGAGCTAACAGGCACACTCCTCATGAGTATCACTTCATGTCCCACAGTCCAGTCCAATCCCTGTCTGAAGAGCTGGCCTCGGAAATTTAGTTCTGGGCTGATAGAGAATCCAGGGCCATGCTTTCTGGGGTTCCTTCAGTCTCAGTCAGACCATTAAGTCTGGTCTTCTTACTAGAATTTGAGTTCTGCACCCCACCTTTCTCCAGGGCTCTCTGTTGTGTTCCCTGTCAGGGCGGTTGTTGGTGGTAGCCGGGCACCATCTAGTTCTTCTGGTCTCAGGCTGATGAAGTCTCTGGTTTATGTGGCCCTTTCTGTCTCTTGGGCTAATACTTTCCTTGTGTCTTTGGTGTTCTTCATTCTCCTTTACTCCAGGTGGTTGGGACCAACTGATGCCTCTTAGATGGCCGCTTGCAAGCTTTTAAGACCCCAGACGCCACTCACCAAAGTAGGATGTAGAACATCTTCTTAATAAGCTTTGTTATGCCAGTTGACCTAAATGTCCCCTGAAAGCATGGTCCTCAGACCCCTAGCCCTGCTACTCTGTCCCTCAAAGCATTTGACGGTATTCAGGAAACTTCTTAGCTTTGGTTTAGTCCAGTTGTGCTGACTTCCCCTGTAGTGTGTTCTGTCGTCCCTTCACCTAAGATAACACTTGTCTACTGTCTAGTTAGTGAAAAACCCTCACCCTCCCTCCCCACCCTCATAACCATAAAAGAATGTTTTCTCCTGTGTTTAACCTTTTCTTGAGTTCTTATAATAGTGGTCTTATACAATATTTGTCCTTCTGTAACTGACTAAATTCACTCAGCATAATGACCTCCAGCTTTCTCCATGTTATAAGATGTTTCACGGCTTCATCGTTGCTCTTTATTGTTGCGTAGTATTCCAGTGTATGAATATACCATAATTTGTTTATCCATTCATCCGTTGATGGGCACCTAGGTTTTTTCCATCTTTTTGTTATTGTGAACAGTGCTGCAATGAACATGGGTGTGCATATATCTATTCGTGTGACGCCTCTTATTTCTCTAGGATATATTCCAAGGACCGGGATAGCTGGATCCTTCCAGAAGATCTTAAGCAACAAAACAAAGGCCCATTTGGACACCTGCCTGCTGCCCTTTCTCTGCAACACTGGAGTTGGCATCTTGCCTCACTCTTGATTCCTATTTCCAGTGTGTGTGTGTGTGTGAGAGAGAGAGAGAGAGAGAAAGAGAGAGAGAGAGAGAGAGCACACATAAGTGCAAGCTCAGTTCAGGAAATATGGTGGCACAAGGAGTCCAAGGCCTCCTCCAGCCCTACGTACTTACACACATTCCACACCATGACATCTCTTTCTGCCCAACTGTCACATAGGGAGATGATGGCAACCACAGATTGGGATCTGGGGTGGTTGAAGAGGAGGGACAGGAAAGGTTGCATCTATAAGAAATCATCAGTGGTCAGTGCTTCTGATGCTGAAGAGTTTCCAGGAAACCAATGTGGAAAGGTTGCATTTCAGAAGCAGCCCATGCTTGGCCCCAGAGACAGATAACTCAGGAAGGCTAAGAGTCAGGGAGAGGTTGGGCAGATGCTAAGAAAAAAGACTGTATGCTGCTGCCACTTGGCAATCTGCAGAGTGTGTACATCGAGAAGAGAACAGAGTTTGCAGCAAGCTCACCTTCTCACCCATCTCCCTAGTGCTGGGGCTTGAACTGGAGGTGAATAAAGGCCCCAATTCCCAAGTTCTGGCCACAGTGTGGGGGGCTCAAAGGGCATACACAGAAATAATGGAACCCACTTTTCTTCTGTCCCTCTGCATGGGAGGCTGTGGTTTCTGAGACCAAGAAGTGGGTGAGAACTAGGAGGGATGACAAGAGGGAGGCAAGAGGGTTGAACTCACTGAAATTCAGCACCACGCTAGAAACTCTCACAGTCCTTTGAGAGCTAAAGCTCTCAGATGTCTGAAGGCTCTGGCCTTTTGAGCCATCACTCTGAGCCTCTGAGGGACTCCAGGTTGAACTGGTAGGGCTGCCTCCCACATGCTATTGCCACAGGCATGAAACATCAGTTTGTCCTCTAGGCAGAGCTCATCACAGGAGAGGCTGCTGCAGGGCATCTTCTTCAGTCACCCCTCTGTCCTCTGTGCACTGACCTTCTAGGCCAGTGGCCACCAGAGTGTAGCTCTTTTCTCCCCTCCTACCAACAAGTCTTCTTCATTATGAGAGCCACACGTGTCACCTCATCCATCTTCTACTGAGCCCCTACTAGGCGCCAGGCTCTATGCGAGTTGCTGCGAATGCAGAACAAAATCTGGCAGTAGAGACAGATGTGTACCACAGCCTTGTCATAAGTGTTGTAATGGACATATGAACAAGGGGTGTGGAATAGAAGACTTCCCAAAAGAGGCAACACTTGAACTGGGTCTTCAATGACAAGTAGAAGATTGCTAGGCACACAAGGTGGAAAGAACGTTCTAGGCAGAGGGAACAGCACATGCAAAGACACAGAGGCAAGAAAGAACAAAGTGAGTTTGGGGAAATAAAAGTGGTTTGTGTGGCCGAGGTGTGCAGGGGTGGTGGCAGAAAGGCCAGAGAGGGAGGGAACTGGGGCCTGGCCCACTGGGGTGAAGGGCCCAGGTGGCCTGCCAAAGGGTTGGGACTTGACCCTGGCAGTGACAGGGAGGTAGGCAAGGGTTCTAATATAGTAGAGTGAAATAACCAGAGTTGCACCGAATTAAGGATGGGCTGGAGTGGAGCAGGACCCTGGAGGCAAGAACAGGGAGAGAGAAGGCAGGTGGGAGGTTCCTGCAACAGACCAGGCATAAAATGAAGAGAGTATAAATCAAGGCAATAGCAGCAGTAACCAAAACCAAACCAAACCCATTGCCATTGAGTCAATTCCAATTTAAAGTGACCCTATAGGACAGAGTAGAATTGCCCCATAGGATTTCCAATGGATTTGAACTGCCAAACTTTTGGTTAGCAGTTGAACTCTTAACCGCTATGCCACCAGGGTTTCCACAGCAGCAGTAGGGGGGAGGGGAAAAAAAAAAAAAAAGACTTACGTAAGAGATTTTAAGGGGTAGAAATGACAGGATTTAGTCACCATTTGGACATGGGGTTGAAGGAGAGAGAGGAATCTAGACCGACTAGAAACCTGGGTTTCTGACAGGTAACCAGGTGAAAGGTGATAGATAGGAACAAGTAACAGAGAATAGGGCAGAATTTAGGGAAAGATTCAGTTTGAGGCATAGAACACCCAGATGGAGATACCAGTAGGTAGTTATAAATACATGTTAGGAAAGAGGTCTGGGTAGGAGTTATAAATATGGAGGCATCAACACACAGCCAGAGGTTGAAGCCATAGGTAAGGATGTGGCATCTGGTGGAAGAATGGGCATTGGGTGGAGCATGGGTGGGCCAGAAAGGCTCCACCTCCACCCCAACTGTGTTACAGAGAACCACAGACTCTCAAAACTAGAAAAAACATTATTGATACTCTAACCCCCTCATTCTATGGAAAGGAATTAAGACTTGTGTCCGTGGTATTTCCTGGAGCAGGGATAGCACAGGAAGGATGCTCCGATTAGCAGTTCATTCTTCTGCAATAACCCCATCTGGATACTGTCTTCTACTACCTGGAGCTTAGGTAAGACCTGGGACAGAGAATCAATAGCCCAAAAGGCTGAGGAAGAACCAGGATCTGCCCACTCTCGGGCTAGGCTGCTGGGTCAGCATGTAAAAGGCTAAGGCCTCTTAGCAGCCATGTGTAGGGTGGCCGCGTGGACATGGGCCTGAGGGCCGAGGATAGGCTAGCAAGGGAGGCTCAGCCTTGGAACATGTCTCCAGATCCCTCTCACTCTCAGCAAGGGTTGCCTGCCCTCTCCCTCTAGACTCCAGGGCTGGGAGCCCATGTGCTCAAGGCGTAGTATTCCAAGTGATGGAGAGGAATCCCGGAGTGGCACAAATGGTTAACACACTTGCTGCTAACTCAAAGGTTGGTGGTTGGAGTCCAACCAGAGGCTCCTCAGAAAAAAGACCTGGCGATCTACTTCCAAGTGATGAAGAGTGTTTACCACAGTGCAATGAGCATCCGCCCAGGGGTCTGTGGCACTCCGTAAATCATCTATACTTTTCCAGGAGGTGCTGAGGGATGGAGGCAGTGAAAGCCATCTGCCTCCAATTTTCCCTTCCCAGTGGCCTTGCGTTCTGGGGATTTACCAGATTACGGCACCCAAGACAACCAGCCCTGGGGCCCTCACCTCAGCTCTGCTCACACACCTGAATGGCACCCGAAATGAGAGAGCCTGCCACCCGTGCCCACGCAGGATCAGGCAACAGGCAGGAGGCAGCTCATGAAACTTTTTTCTGGTTGTTTTATTTGAAAACCCTAGGGTGTGTCCCCTCCCTCACCAGACACATCCCCCTACCCTACCCCAGGACATGACAATGCCACACACACACATACACACAAGGCTGTGAGCTGCACACAGGAACACAGGGGCTGCGCTCACGACAACATTGAAAAAATATACATTATATATAATACACCTGCCCCGCCGCCCCTTCTCCTTCCAGCCCACAACCTAGCCAGGACCAGGTCATGAAGGAAGGGGCAGGGGCTGTAGGACCCCAGGGCTGCAAGGGTAGGAGGACAAAACAGGAAAGTAACTGGGAAAGGGAGAGAAGCAGGGATCCCCAGAGTGAAATGGAAATAGAGGTGGTGGGGAATCACAAGAGAAGCAGGGAAGACCCAGCTGAGGGAGCCCAGAGGAAGAAAGACTTCCTGTGGAGAGGAGAGAGTGGGGAAGGGTAGAGCAGAGGGTTTCCTTCAATCCCATCCCCAACCCCTGCCATTGCTATGGACTCCCTCCACCCATACAGTGCATCGGTGGTGGGGTGTGGGGGGGAGACAGAGCTAAGGGCCAATTGCCTTGGGGGCAGAAAAGGCAGCCAAAGTCCTCCAGCTACCTTTCCTAAGCACCCAGCCCAGGCCTGCCCACAGGAGAAGCAGTCCAGGGGGGTGATAGGCCAGAGACAAAGGGTTCAGGGGGTTCAGGGGGTTCAGAGGGTCCAGAGGAGAGAGGAGTGGAGGGGGAGGGGGAGCAGGCTCCAGTGGGACTCACTGGGATTTTGGGATTAAAGGCAACTCCCTCTGAGGAGCTCTTGGTCTCTCTTCTCTCAGAACGTCCTTCTCCCTTTTCTGGGGATGTCTCTGTCTCACCAGTGCAGAATTCTCTCTGTTTGGGGGGTGGGGGTGTGGGCTTTAGTAGCGGTGTGGGGGAGTCTCAATGATGCGTCTCTCATCGCTGCTGGGGGAGTCAGCTGCCTCTGAGTCACTGCTGTCCTCGTCCTCCTGCTGGCCACCAGCAGCCCCTGCCACACAGACCTGCCGGTTTTGGTAGGACTGGAGAGGGCAGGAGCAGAGAGAAGAAGAGGTCAGTGGCCTGCACACACTTTAGAGCCTCCAGGGCCACCCCTCCCTTGGTCCCCTTATCCCTGCCCTATTACCTCCCCTACCTCATCCAAGCCTTCCTCCTTCCTGCTCATTGTAGCTCTGCAAGAGCTCTGAAAGAGGGCCTAGCCCCTCATTAGGGGGCTTTGCTGCGAATGTTCCAGATGAATCTTGACTCCCTTCCCCCATGAGTCCTACCCACTCCTCAGGGCCACTCACCTCCATGGGGTTCACGATAATGGTGAGAGCTGAGTCATCCCAGAAGAGGTCAGGGTCCTTGGGGTCACTGGAGGCCCCTGGGGTGCTTCCGGTCCCCGAGACGCGGCGGTGAAGGGAGTGGATACGCACCAGGCCCAGGATGACCATGAGCACCAGGAAGCCCACACACACCACGATGATGAGAGTTGCTGCACTCGGGACCACTGCAGGGAGAGCGTGGGGTGAGGAGACTATGGCCAGGCTCACCTGGGGGGGCTCACCTGGAATGGGGCTGGGCAGAGAAGGGAGTCCAGGAGTAAGAGAGGAGGGGACCCAGGTTGACAGAAGAGGGGAACACCCTGCAGAGCTGGAAGAGAAACGGAGTCCACTGGGAAGGACAGGAGATAGGGTTGGGGAGTGGGACGGTGTGGTCAAAGGGACGTGTAGACAGAGGGAGGCGGATGTGCAAAGGGAGGCAGGGCTGGCAGAGGAGAAAGGCTCCCTGCCCCATGCTGTTGTGGGCAGCTCCATTCTCAACAGCAGAGGGCAAGGATGGGAATCTGCCCTTGTCATTCAACCTGTGCCGTCCTAAGGACCATTCAGCTTAGGAAAGAGGTGCCCCGGTACCCAGTGGGGGAAGCAGAAAGGCAGCCACATGGCCCAACTGGTGCAGGAGGGGAGAAGCAGGCTGCAAGCCTGGCCTGGCTGCCAGGAAGGTGGTGTCGGATCCAAGGCTGGGAGACAGGTCCAAGGGGTCAGGAGCAGCCCCTTCAGTTACCCACCTGCACTGAGCTCACTCCTGCTCGCTGACACCTCCCTTCTCCTTGTGGGCTCAGGGCTCCTGGATGTCTGGGGCTTCTGCTCCCCTCTAATCTGTCCCTGAGGTGTAGGCACCTCCACCTTGGGCACCTTGTGCCTGCGGCCCCGCAGTCTCACTTTGACGCCCAGGTCCAGGGGGACATAGACCCGGAAGGGCAGTGAGATGCGGAAGGGCACGTGAACTCTCACCCGGACCTTAGAGCTGATGGCAGCAAAGCAGATGTGCATGCACAGGTACATACCCTGGTAGAACGTGTGGGCACACAGCTGGACAAAGGCCACCACGGCCCGCACCCGAGACAGGCTCCTGCCGGCCTGCATCCCAGCCCACACCCCAGCCTGCATCAGCCACCTGGCAGTCTGCTCACACAGTGGGATTAAAGGAAGGTGTCTGAGGGTCTCCAGCAGGGCACAGCAGAGCCATATGTGCAGCATCACCCAGCTCCCTACCAGCTGGGCAGACCAGGCAACACCCTGAAGTAAGACGTAAACCCTACACGAGAGCGGCTGTGAGCACAACACTGCCCTCCTCCTGCACACACACATACGGCACTTGGAACAGCATGAAGAGGCAGAGGAGGAGTGCCCACAGCCCCAGGGACAGCAGGTGGAGGAAGAGACCCCACACATGCACCCCCAGGACCAGGAGCCTCACAGGCAACTCGGTCACTATACCCCACATGGGCACAAACCCCTGTCCTCCTGTTTGAGTGCACAGGGACTCACCTGACCGCAGAGGCTCCACGAGGCCCAGACTCTGGGCAGTCCTGCCACTGAGGAACTATTACATGCGCGTGTACCACCCCCCCACTACACATACAGACCAGGGTCACACAAGCCCCCACAGACACACACACGTTATGCTACAGCTCACATATACATTCCCAGTTCCAAATTTACCCACAGCTTCTAAGACTCAAGAGACAGGAGAGAATACAGAGAAGCTCATGGCACAGGAGCCCCCCGCTCCCTGCTGCACATCCCTTCTCCCTAACAGCCAGCACACTCACGCAGCTACATGCTCTAGGGCCAGTCAGGTATGTGGAGAATGCCCTGTCTGAGCGGGTGCGCCAGCCACACACCTCCTTGAGGCCACCCTGGCGGCACTCAGCCAAGTTGGTCCCCATAACCCAACCCATGGCCCACTTGGGGCCACTCTCCAATTGGAGCTGACTCTGCTGGGACAGGACAGGCAGGCTCTTTGGGAACTGGACCAGGGCGGAGATGGGCCTGGCTGCAAAGGCATTTCTCAATGGCCTAGGGCGTAGGGAGGAAGAAAGAATGGGACAGAGCTGTCCTTTCTGCTTATCTGCAGGAAATAATCCCTCCCAGGTCCCAGGTCTCCATGTCAATGGACAAGACCCGGGGCAGGTGACACCACCAGCAGATGGACCCTGTAACCAAGCCCAGGCTCTGGAAGGAGTGCAAGACCCCCATTCAGAGTGGAGGCCATGGCAGGTAAATTTGCTCTGTGGACACAACGATACCAAGCCAAAGCTTCTGGTTTGTGCCTCAATCAAATGCATTTGTCCCTCTGTACTCCTGACCTGGTGAAGGAGGGGACAAGCTGATTGCCAGGAACAGAAAAGACAAAATACAGACACTCTAGCTGTAGGCTAACAAGTACAGAGAATTATTTTTAAATGAACCAAGAGGCCAGGGAGATGGGAGTATCTTCAAATTGGCTACAGACAAATATCAAGAGTTTAAGAAGTACAGAGAACCTTTCTTGCTGCATTAGATCCAAGCAGTTAATTCTGGCCTTGAATGACTTCCATAGTCAACATTAAGGGATGTTTTAGCACATGGCCCGTGTGAAACTGATTGTTTTGTTTGATTGTAAGCTCTGTCTGCAGCCCCTCATGGTGCCCGCTTATGAAGTTCCTCAGGACAGACTTCCTTCTGGTCACAGTCCCAGAGCTTCTCTTGACATAATGGTTTGCTCCTATTATACAACTTTCATAACTGCTCACGTTTCCTTTTGCTCTAGCCACAAGGAATTTTACAGTCAAAATCCAGGCCCATTCTAGAAACTGCATAGATTCCATAGTATGTATTTTATGTACAGGTAATCCCCAATTTACAACAGGGTTACATTCCAACGATTCCTTCGTAAGTCAGTTCTTTTTTTCTTTTTACTTTTCATTATTTGCCTTTTATTATAGTATCTTTATAAATCCTATCTTTGAACATCTACACGTAAACATCTGAGAATGATAACATCAGCAAATTATGTGCTGCAACACTGTATGTAGTACACATTACTAATGATAAGATGTACCCCCCCAAAAAACTAGACAGTCATTAAGTGCGGTTTGTCGTAACTCAAATACGTTGTAAATTAGGGACTACCTGACTTTATTCCCCAACTTCAGTCTTATTCTGATGATAAACATTGTCCTTTCCTTCTCCCTTCCTAATTCCAGGGCTTTGAACCCATTTGGTCTGGTTTGATCTCCTGCTAAGAGTTTGCATTTCTGCCCCAGATATACTGAATCAGAATCTACATTTTAACAAGATAACCAGGTGATTATTAAATATACTAAATTTGGACAACTACTCAAAATTTGAGAACCTCTGGGTTCTCAAATTTATTATATGTAAGAATCACCTGAGGATTTTGTTAAAATACAGATTCTGATTCAGTATGTCTGGGGTGGAAACACAAATTGTCAGCAGGATGTAGAACTGGAACAAACCAGTTCGAAGCCCTGCCTAATTCATGTTCGTTTTTTATCTTATTGCGTTATACGTGTTTCTGCAAAGCCGCAGATATTTGTAGGAAACAAAGTAGGGAAATGGTTTCCCGTCTTTGCTGTACCTTGAAATCACCTGGGGATCTTTAAAAACTTCTAATGCCCAGCTCCCACTCCCAGACATTCTGATTTAATTGGTCTAAGGTGTAAACTAGACAGCAAGATTTTTTAAAGCTCCCCAGGCGATTCTGACGTGCATCAAAGTTTGGGAGGACTAGATAAAAAATAAATAAAATGTCCTCATTATCTTGTCTCATCCTTCTCAGAGAACCTGCTCTCCCTAGTCATGAATACCCTCTAACTGCTCAACCCTAATTCTCAAATTCCCATTCATTCTCGTTTTCTCTCTCTCAGTCTCTCTCTCTCTTCTCACATGAACTTATCATATTCAGTCCTGCCTTTCCTTTGCTTATACTATTCTTCCTATCTGGAATACACTTCTCTTCTCTTCATGCCCATTCAAAATCCTTTCTACCCTTCAAAGTCCAAGTTCAAACTCTACATTTGCCACAAAGCTTCCCTGGCTATCTAGTCCACACTAATCTCTCTTTTCTGATGTCCTTGGAAGCTTCAAGTAAATGAACCTCCAGTCCCATATTTAGACTAGTTTGATGTTGTGAAACCATAATTTTGTAGCAACACTCGGGATTGGGAGGTGAAAGGTAGGGAACACCTTCAGGAGACAAAAAGGTGACTGAAACAGGTTTTATGAAGTGGATCACCTGGTAAGCTCAGAGGATGTCAATCACCAATACTCTCAGATGAACTACAAACTCTGGCCCCACTTGGTCAAAATAAGAAACTTGGTGGAAAGCAAAGACAGGCTGCTCTCAGTTGGAATCTCAGAGGGCCCACCTGAGTCAAGGGAGGCTTGGTCTGAACATCCGCTCAGAACAATGGATGGTGAGGCTGGGCTTAACCAAGGGTGGGGGCGGGGTGGTGAAGCAAGGGTGGCACTTACAAACACAAACACCAGGGCACGCCAAGCAGCTTTCGGGAGTGAGGGTGAGAAATGCTGCCTGATAGGCCAGTTAGTGCAGGGCAGCTGGACCCTCAGGAGAGGAAGCGAGAGGGCAGTTAGAACAAGACTCCCCACCTGGAGCCTCCTACCCTGAGAAAATAAGGATTGAGAATCTCAACAGGCCCAGCAGCAATGCCAACCCAGATCTACCTTGGGCCTAAGTCTGAAGCAGCCAAGACCCAGAATCTAACCAAAACGAGGTTGAATGGGAGGCTTCCCAAGTAAAGAATTGGAAAAAGAGCTAAGGAGTAACAGAAAAAAAGAAGAAGAAAAAAAAAAAAAAGGCCCTAGAGGTCTATTAAAATAAAAAAAAGGTTTAGTTCACTCACATATCTCTATCCACTTATGAGTGGGTGAAGCTTCTTTGAACCTTTGCAACTGGTCATGTCTGATACTCCTTCTTCACCCCTACTTCCATCTGTTTTGTTGTAATGAATCACAGTAAAATGCTTAAAATTTAAAAGGCCTCTGTGCTTGTTCTCAGAGAGAGCAAGAAAGAAGGGAGCCAGTCCCAGGGAAAAGGAAACACAAGAGCCAGTGCAGGTGGTGGCCATTGCACAGGAGAGGAAACCAGACTGAATCCTGGGGCCACCAGGAATGAGCCTAAATCAGAGAAGCCCTGGGAAACCCCTCGGGAGCTTCCGTAAATAAGGTTCAACTATAAATAACGAGACTACATCATGCTTGATAAAGTAGAGGGTCAGCAAAAAAGAGGAAGTCCCTCAAGAAGATAGACTGACAGTGGCTGCAACAATGGGCTCAAGCATAACAACAATTGTGAGGATGGTGCAGGACCAGGTAGTGTTTCCTTCTGTTGTGCATAGGGTTGCTATGAGTGGGAACCAACTCGATGGCACCTAACAACAACAACAACAACTTTAAAACCATCAGACATTCAAGTGGAGAGTCACAGCGAAAGGAGCCTGGTGGCACAGTGATCAATCACTCAGCTGCTAACCGAAAGGTCGGCCACTCAAACCCACCAGCTGCTCTAAGGGAGAACGATGTGGCAGTCTGCATCCGTAAAGATTACAGCCTTAGAAACCCTACAGGGCAGTTCTACTTTGTCCTATCGGTTTGCTATAAGTCGGAATCAACTTGATGGCACACAGCAATAATGTAGTGTATAGGCTTTGAAATCATACTGCCTGAATTTGAATCCTGGCTCTGCTACTTTCTAGCTGTGTGATCTTGGGCAAAGTCCTTAACCTCTCTGTGTCTCTGTTTCCTTGCCTTTAAAGGAGGATAATTCTACTACCAATTTCACTTGTTGTTGTTTATAAGGACTAAATGAGTTAATATGTGTGAAAGCCCACTTAGCATAGAGCCTGGCACACGTTAAGAGCCTGTGTTTACTATTCTTACTATTACCATTATATCTACTGAAATGAGGACTGTACTTTCATGGGAGTCACTTTGGTGACCATGAACTTCTTCCAAAGTGTTACCTCTGCAGAAGGCATTCATAGAACGCCTTTAAGAATTGCCCACAGAGCCTATAACACAGCCTTTGACTTTTTTCAAAAGTGACAAATCCGTGCCCTTTGACAGTAGATTTGATGTTTAAAAACATAAAATAATATCCAGAGCCAACTGTGATAAAAGTAGATAATGAGGTTCAGTAATACTGAACTGGGCCAAAAGCAACATGTGTCTAAAAAGTAACAAAAATAAATGCACCTCATAGACTGGCTTTGAAAGCAACTCTGAAAAGGGATTTAAAAAAAAACTGTTTTTCAGCAACATCAGCATCATTTTATGATTTTATCATTCTATTAAAAAAATTTATAATTTTTTAATAATGTGAAAGAACACTTATTTTGTAATATTAAGTGTAAATAGCAGGTTACAAAACAGCTTTATCCCAACTTTGTAAAAAGAGAAAAATAGGCATAGAAAAAGACTGGAACATAAGATCCAATATTAGTAGTGGTTCCCTCTCTGTGAGGGAATTATGACTGATTTTTCTTCTTTATACTTGTATTTTCTAGATTTTCTACAATTAAGCAACTCTTAAGTTGGAAATTAAAAAATTGCAGTACTAGTAAAGGAGTATGGCCAGGCAACAAGATTGCTTTGAAGGGCCGCGCTCCACCTGGATGTAATATTTTGCATATTTTTTTTTAGAAATATTCTTACAAATTACAGTTAGGACATAATTGCATATGTAATATGTCAACTTTCTACTTGAAGATAGGGACTGCATCTACCTTGTAGTTCTTTTATATCTCTAAAAGCACCTAAGACAGTGCTAGTACACCAAACCAAACCAAACCATCTGCTGTTGAGTTGACTCCAACTCATGGCAACCCCATCTGCATCAAAGTAGAACTGTGCTCCACAGGGGTTTCAATGGCTGATTTTTCGGAAGGGGATCAGGCTTTTCTTCTGAAGTTCCCCTGGATAGATCTGAACCACCAACCTTTTGGTTAGCAGCTGAGTGTTTAACCATTTACACCACCAAGGGACTCTGCTAGTACACATTACGTGCTTAATAAATGCATAATGGCTTTGCTACAGAGGGAACATCCTTAGGTCCAGAGCTTATTTGATATTATTGGAGGAGGACAGCAGGACTAACAAAGACGCCTGAATCCCACACTGACTTTAAGATTCCAAGCACGAGTGCCCCTGCAATGACACAAGGCTCACGTTCTTCATGAGGGAAAATTAATGACCCAGAGAGATAAAGAAATTTGCCCGCAGCAGCCAACCAAGTCAGTACCACAAGGAACAGAGCCTCCAGCTCCACCGTTCTCTTCCCCTCCCAGCAGTTGAGGAGGAGGACGCCTGTGCCCAGCCCTCTCACCTGTCACCCACCCCTCCCTGCCAAGCCCCACCCCACCCAGCCTTACATACTAGAGTTTCGGTGGGAGCTGGCCAGGCTGTGTCCAGCCATCTCAGGGGGTGGCTGGTGACCACGGTGCAGGAACTGCTGGGAGCTGAGCACGTGGCTGGGGTGGGCAACTTGGTTCATGCTGTGCAGGACGTTGACCTGGGGAAAGGGAAGGCTCAGTGGGCACATGTACTTTGCCCCGGGCCCTTCTCTACTTTTCTAGAGCCCAGCTCCACCTCTTAACTATGGCCCCAAATCTCCTCCTCTGCCCACAAGGTCTAGGAGTCCTCCATGCTGCTATTTCCATTTCCACCAACTATTGGTTTCAGTCCACACCACCCTGGCTCCTCGCCAGTAGGGCATAGCCGTGGAGGGAAAGAGACTCTCTGGGTACCTCCACGATGAATTCATTGCTCGAGTAACGGCCATTCATCTCTGAGCAGGAGAGTCGGAATTTCCTGGCATAGAGGGCAGCTCCATGTCGCAGCCGATAATGAGCCTGCCTCAGGATCTCCTCGTACACAGTGATGCTCTCCACTCCTGAGGAGAGGAACTGTTCAGTGCAGGAGCCAGTGAAGGCACACCCTGAGGCATGACCCTCTCTCCCTCCTTCCCAAGCTCCTATAAGCTGACACCACACAAAGCCCAAGTAAAGGGGGGAACAGAACCAAGTCTCATAGAGTGGGTTAGCCCATCTCTCAACAGTGGTGTGACCTGAGCTCTCAGAGTAAGAGCATCTCCCCACCACCACTACCCTGCTCTGACTGACTGGGATGGAGCAATATAGACTCCATTTCCTGCTCTGCCCTCTCTAATTGCTCTGTGGCTTCTGAGTAGGAATGGAGAGAAGGAAATAAGGAGAGCCTGCAGGACAGAAGGGAGGTGGCATGCAGAAGGGAATCTGAGAGGCAGACATAAATAAGTTCTCAGTCAAGTCCTGGAAGGGAATAGAAACAGGAGAGACACATTCTGGAAGGGTGTTCAGAGAACAGCAGTCTTCCTTTGGAAACTACCAAATCATCATTCCCACTATTCATTAAGGGATGAGGACTTAACTTTAAGCTATGGTGTGTACATGAGATTAGTGAAATGGAAGATGAGAAGATGGCTAGTACTAAACAGCTGGAGGATTAGAAAGCTAGTTAGAGAAGACTGAGCAGAAGAAGGAGAGAGATAAGAAAGATCCAAAGAGGAACCTGGAGTCGAGGTGAACCAGGCTATACAAAGGAGTGGGGAGAAAGAAACATTTGGAATTCACTTCCTGAGGGGCAATCTGGAAGCCAGAGGATCTTCTAAACTGGGAAGGAGCAAAATGGCACTGGGCCACATCCCTCTGGAAGGAGGGCCTTCTGGGTTTCCCAGGTGCTTGACTATGAGCAGGGACACAAAAAGAGAGGACAGGTTCCCAGTCCCCACTGACCAGCAATGGTGAGGTAGGCAGACGTGTTGGTGAGCTCCAGCCCTCGCTGCTGCAAAGATGCCATGTCTAAGAGCAGGCTTTCTCGCTCAGGGTCCAGGTCATCCCCCACCAGAGAAATCTCACAGCCGTCCAGGTTGTGCACGATCTCATCCGACATGCGTGTGTCTGTCACTAGGCAAGAGAAGGTCAGGGTCTGCGTCAGATCTGAAGGGTCCACTGAGGTTCTGAGTCAGCCATCTCCTTGTGGCCATGTTTCCTCCACTTCTAGGGTCATTCCTTGATAGCAGTCAGCATCAGTTAAGAACTGCAAGACCCAACAATTTCCTAACACCCATGTGTCTCCCACTGGCTTTACTACCTAATGGCAAGTGGTTCCAGTCAAACACAGGAGGAAGTGGCTCTCATTTCCAGTCCTGACTCCCCCCCACCTCTGGTTCCAGACACTCGCCCCTTGTCTCGATTATGTCACTTCCTGGAGTCACCCTTACCTGTGCCCTGCCAACTCTCATCCTTTTTGGCCTCTACTTGGTGAGAAATGGAGCAAGTGACTTGAAGGTCAGGGAACAAAGGGACCCCCTCAGGCCCCTCAAAGTCCACAGCTGGGCGGGCAAAATGAGCAGTGCCACTCAGCAGGATCTGGGGGGCATCGGGCTGAAGAACCACCACATAGCCCTCCACTTCAGGGATGGAGACACAGGATTCCTCACTGAAGCACCTATGTGAGAAGAGGAGAGAGAGGCAGCTTGTGACCACAAAGCCCCCTTCCTTATACTCTATATCTATCTCACCCCTCTGGGCCTCCACCTCTACAATAGAGCACCCCATGTCAGGGAGGGCTAGGAGAGGAAAGGGAGGTAGTGTCTCTGCATCCCCATCCCCATAGGAATGCTGGAGGGGGAGACATCCTTTCTGGTAGATGCCACTGAGAAAGGGTCAGAGACAGGTAACTCTGACCTGTAGGGGTGATCATGTCATCAATGCCCTGCCCCAGGATTGTGAAACATCTATCAAACCTTATTTCAATGAAAAATAAGCTGAACATATAAAAATGTATATACATATACAGTTCTTTACCTAGGAGGTAAAAAAGCATGCATTCAGTACAATATCTGGCAGAAATGTGCCAGAAAATATTCAACAACAAAAGTGTGGTGGGGGGCTATCAAAGGATGTCCTCCTCCTTGGTGGTGTCTCCATTCCCTTCGATATCAGGGAAACTCACTTTGGTAGGTTAGTTAATCTGACTATCTTGCACTTAGTTGCACCCTGCCATGAAGCTTCACTGATCTTGGCACCAGAAAAACTACCCCTAGAGGACTTAGGCAAGCCAAACCAACCAATAACACAGGTGCTGAGGAACTATCTTTCCAGAATCACTTCCAGGACACCTCACATTTGCATAGTACTTGCTGGTTTATAAAGCACTTTGCCTGTGTTATTTCATTATAACCTTATTTCAATGCTGTTGAATAGGGATAAGAAACCAAAGCTCTTAGATAAAGCATTTGGCCACATAGTTAATATGTGTCAAAGTCAAGGCTTAAACCCATTCTTCGCATTCTAAGCCCTCTGATCTTTCCACTAAGCCACAGTTACCATGTGGGGCCTGGTTTTGCACCAGGGAAATTTATTTCCAAAAAGTACCCCCTTGAACAAGCAGTCTTCAAAAGGGAGTTAGTAATTCAGGAGGAGGGACTATGGTCCATATGCTTGTGCTAACTCATTTTGCTGAGAGGGCTATTATTATGAGTGTTACTGAGCATGCCCAGCTTGATTGCTGGGGTCAAAAGGGAGAAGGCGTAACCTCAGCAGATATGATGAGCTCAGAGCAGGGCTTCAAACTGGTTCTAAATGGTTCAGACATGGCCAATGGTAGCAAGGGTAGCGTATGCAGTGCATAGCAACCAAATCTCTTGTACATCAGCTTTTGACCTGAGTAAGAAACAGGCAGTGGTGTCCTGCTCAAAGATGGCAGCCAACTGCGCCACTTTGAATTTGTGTTGCTTTCCACAGTCCTGCCAATAATCCAATCTCCTGCCTCAGGCTCCTGAAAGTTTCCTGATGTGGGATACTGGATTATTGGTTCTTGAAAGTTTCCTGATGTGGGAGATTAGATTTTTTTTTTTTTTTTTTTTTTGGTAATGCAATGTGTATGCTGCCCTTGTTTCCGTAGGCCATGACTGTTTCATAGTAGAACAGTGCTACATAAGGTTTTCAATGGCTGTGATCTTTTGGAAGTGGATCACCAGGGCTTTCTTCTAAGGCACCTCTGGGTGAGTTCAAACTGCCAACCTTCCAGCTAGCAGGGACTCCGTGATGAGTTCTCTTTTTTTTTTCCCAGTGGGCAAGAGAAATCCATTGAAGTTTTTCATTAGGGAAGGAGATCATGAAAAGTCTGATTTAAGACGACTACCCTAGCCTCAAGGTGGAGGGTGAACTGAAGCTGGAAGGCTAGAGATGGGTAAACTAGTTTGAAGGCTACTGCCAGCTGAAAGGTGATGAGAGCTTGGGCTAGAAAAGTCTTACAGAAGTCTTACTATCCAATCCATAACACCTATGGATTGAATGGTATTTCCCAAAAAGATATATTGAAGTCTTAACCTCTATACCTGTGAATGTGACCTTGTTTGGAAATAGACTCTTTGAAGATGCTATCAGTTAGTTAATACGAGGTCATACCAGAGTAGGGTGGGTCCTAATCCCATCTGAGTGGTGTCCTTATAAAAGAGAAGAGACACAGAGAGACAGACAGAAGAAAGGCTGCCATGTGAAGATGCATCTACATGCCAAGGAACACCTGGGGATACCAGAAGCTGGGAGACAAGAAAGGCTTTTCCCCTAGAGTCTTCAGAGAGAATATGGCCCCGCTGACACCTTGAATTTGGACTACTAGCCTCCAGAACTATGAGACAATAAATTTCTGTTCTTGGAAGTCACCCGATTTGTGGCATTTTGTTACAGCAGCCGTAGGAAACTAATACAAGAGGCAACAGCAGAAATGGTAACAGGTGAGACATATTCCAGACACTCTGCACAGAGGCAGGAGCTAGGTGACCTGGCAACTGATGGGGCTTACAGGGTAAAGGCAAGGGAAATCAAAGATGACTCAGAGGTTTCAAGCCTGGGTAACTGCAAGGAGAGAGACGTCATTGCAGAAATGGAGAATTCAATGGGAAGGTCTGGTTTGGGCACTGAAGTTGATTGTTTCAGCTTTAACTCATTTGTTTGAGAAGCTGGCAGAACTTATAGAGATTATAGCATTCAGATGGAAATTCAGAGATTTTTATCTTCATTTAACTTATGGGGAAACTGAAGCAGAGTAAGGTAAAGGGTAATGAAAATAGAACTCAGGAATCCTGACTCCTAGTGGGCGTAATCCACTCATTAGATGGCAGTATCTCCTAAAAACTGCCTCATAAACAATTATAATCCACTGTCATTGAGTCAATTTTGACTCATAGCAACTCTATAGGACAGAATAGAACTGCCCCATAGGGTTTCCAAGGCTGTAATCTTTACGGAAGCAGACTACCACATCTTTCTCCTGCATAAACGATAATAAGGGATGAAAATGCCTTCATAGAATAATAGCCAACATTTACAGAATGTTTAATAGGCACTCTGCTAAGCATTAGATCTGGATTATGCAATTTAGTTCTTATAACAATTCCACGAATTAGATTCTATTGTCATCCCTGCTTTAGAAATGAGAAAACTAAGGCCCAGAGAGGTTAATTTGCCCAATATTAAAAAACTAGTAATAGACCCTGTCTCCTTAACTATTATGCTTTCATTGCCTCTCTATTAATTTGTATTTTTAAAGCACCTAATATATACTAAAACCTTGAAAAACAGTCTAGAATTTTTCTTTTAAAGAACTTTAAATCATTCACTTAAAATTCAGGAATCAAAAGTTTATCACTGGTGACCAGAGGCAGATGAGAGGGGGAAATAGGGAGTTACTGCTTAAGCGGTACCGAGTTTCTGTTAAGGGTGATGAAAAAAACTTTGGAAATTGATAGCGGTGATGGTTGCACAACATGGTGAAGGCAATTAATGTCACTGAACTATTCACATAAAAATGATTGAAATGGCAAATGTTTTGTTATACATATTTTAGCACAATAAAATTTTTGTAAAATCCAGGGGTCAACAAACTTTTTCTGTGAAGGACCAGGTAGTAAATATTTATGACTGTGGAAGTCCCAACTACTCAGCTCTGCCATTGTATCATGAAAAGCAGCCATAGACAATATGCAAATGAAGGGGCATGGCTGTATTCCAATAAAACTTTACTTACAAAAATAGGCAGCAGGCCAGGTTTGGCCTGGGCTGTAGCTTGCCAGCCCCAAACTTAATCATTATATTTTACCTTGCAAGAACTTGGTAAAGCAAGATTAAAACAAGTGAAGAAACTAGAGCTCGCTATTTCACCAAGGCAATTAATATTGAGTCAGAATTAATTTAGGCCTCCTAGCTCCCAATCCAGTACCTTCTCTGTGCCACTTTATATATCAGCATAGAAAAGATCACAAAGTGTGACTAAATGGAAAGAATAATGAACTGGTTGTTGAGAAATCTGTGTCTACTCCAAGCTCTTCTACCAACATTGCCGTGTGACCTTCAGCTAGTCAACTGTCTTCTCCTGGGGCCCAATCTCCCCACCTGTAAACTAAGGGAGGTGTAACCCTAGATGATGTCTAAGGCTGAGGAGTTCTGACACTCTCACTCTGCTCTATGATTTGCCCACCCCACCCAACACTCACTTGACGGCAGTGGTGAGGCGCAGGGGCCTGACGCCAGGCGTGGCAAAGCGCAGAGTGTTCATGTAAGCCACATGCTGCAGGGCATGGTTGAAGGTCTCCACATCATCCCCCTCCAGGGTGAGCAAGGACTGCGAGGGGTTCACGTGGACCTGGGCCCCAGACACAGACACAGCTGAGAGCAGGACCAGGAAGCAGGAGAGGAAAGGAATAGAGGTAGAGAGGTGGGGCAAGGTTGAGGGGCAAGGGGCGTGCGAGGAAGAGAGGGCTAGAGGAAGGGGTTATACCTTCATGCCTTTGCCCAGGCTCTCGAAATCCCTATAGTCCAGCCCCTCCCGACATGCATAGAGGCACTCGATGACCTCACGGCTCTCCAGGCGACCTGAGCGCACGCTGAAACCAGCCAGGTAGCCATGAAAGTAGTGGTGGATCGGCAAGGGGTCTCCTAGGGCAGGAACACAAGAGGGGGACCAAGAGGTGACAAAAGGTAAAAGGACAGGAGGGATGGGATAAGGGAAGGGGGACTGAGAGAAAAGGAAGAGAGATGTAAAGAGAAAGGGGAAAGATGGCTTGAGAAAGAAAATTAAAAAGAGAAACATAGAAACAAAAAGAAGGAAAGAGGTGAGAGAAGTGAGGATAAGCGGGAGATTGAAGAAGGGAGAAGGAAGAAAGAAAATAGAGAGAATAAAATCAGGGGGAGAAGAGGGGTGAAAAACAGAAGCAACAGAAATGAGGAAAACGTCAAGGACAGCAGGAAAGGGAAGAAGGAAGCCAGGACCAAAGGGAGGAAAGAGAAGAAACAAGGAAAAGAGGAGAAACGAGGAGGAGACTGCAAGAGAGGGCATCTTTTACAGTGACATGCAAGGAGACCCAGGATGAATGTGTGAGCTTCAGAGGATGCCCAGACCTTCTCCTTCTGTGTATCTGACTCCTTCCACTTCCTTTCAACTATTTGGGAAGCCAGCAAGAGAACACCTTTATTTTACTCGATAGTCAGGAAAGGACACCCAGAATCCAGCCAAACTACAACTGTCCTTACTTCTCCAAGAAAACCTTGCCTTGCTGTATTTTTCTGAGATTCTGCCCCCTGGTGGTATGTAAAGCAGCAAATAGCAAGGCTTTATAGGATTTGGAGTGGAAAAGGGAGCACAGAACAGAAAGTTAGATGAGAAATCTCTGGTCTCCAGTTTTTATACACAGATTACCTTGTGTTGGGTCCATACTGTTGTCTCCTCCTTTTTCCTTCTCTTTGTTCTTCTCCTCTGGGGGAAAAAAGTGCTAGTGAGCCCAGGGTTGTGGGGATGGACTGACCAAGAGGAATGAGAAGATTTTCCTGCTCTGACCCTGTACTTGTAGGACTTGCAACTTCTCAGCTGAGTTCAACCCTTCTTTTGTCATATCCCAGTCTCTCAGGCCTCTGTTATAGACAAACTCCCAAACATGTTGGTGAGGAAACATGTGGGCTCTGGTAAGACACACACACACACACACACACACACATACACACACACACACGGGAGGAAAAATTGAAAGAAATGGCTTAAAAATCAGAAGAGTGATGAACCTATGAAGGGTTACTGTTCTCTAGCAGGGACATGGGGTGTAGAAATCATCATTACTATGGATGGAGCAAAGTGAGAACAAGCTAAAGTTACAGACAGATTCTGGTGTGTTGCCTGAGAAGGATATTCCTCCAAGTAAGAGGTGATGCCCAGTGGAACGGGTGGAGGTGTGGAAGGCTGTGGTCTCCTCCACTGGAGATCTTTCACCCTCATCCTGCCCAACTGCAGGGAGGTGCAAGAAGTGGCCTCAGCTAGTCCTGGGGTCAGGCTGCTCTTCCAAGCCCACCTCCCTTCATCAATTCTAAACCTCTGGATACTCTAACCTTTGGTGTCTTTACTGAGAAACTCAGAGGGTCTTACCACTCCAGCAGGCCCCAATCATGAGAGCAGGTTCTCTTCGGGGTGGGTGGATGAGGCCATTGTCATGGATGAGGGCAGGGTCAAAGGAAATGCCATCAGCATAGAGTGTGACTGTGGGGAACTCAAGGTTCAAAGCATAGTGGTGCCACTCATCATCACAGACCTGGAGGAGAGTAGGAGCAAGAGCCTCTCAATTACTTCATATTCAGGGAACTATAATTGGGAGATGGGGCACAGTCCCTCATATCCCAGTTCTACCCACGGGGCTTACTAGCGCCTACCCAGTACAGCTTAAGGACTAGTACCTTGCCCCAAATCTATCAGACAACAAACCTAGTACCTAAAATTCCACCCTTTTCAGGTAAATCTTCAAAACTATAAACATTCCTACAAGGAGTAACACCATATTATAAATAACTTCTCCCCAAAAAGTGTGTGTATATGTGCATGCATGTATGTATGTACTATGTATCTATGGTATGGGAACCTCTAGGGTAATTTCTAACCCAACAGGAACCACTAAAACAAACTTTGTCTCCGTTTGCAGTTTCTCCTACGGTCAGCCAAGATGGGGGTAAGGGATGGTCAGAGGAGTAAGGGGTAGAGAGTAATCTGTCTTATCAACTTCCAAATGTTGAGTTTCCTCAAGGCTCAGAAAAGGGACCCTCTTCCCTTTTTTCTCTACACTCTCTTCCCATGGATAACTCATCTGTTCCCATGGATTCAGATACCGTATTTATGCTGGTAATTCCAAAATCTACATCACTAGCCCAGAAATTCTCCCCTAAATGCTGGGTTCTCCACATAGATGAATCACAGCCATCTAAAATTTAATATGCGTAAGATGGAAATCTAGGCCCCTTTCTGACTCCTTCAGT
The DNA here is from genome assembly GCF_000243295.1 of Trichechus manatus latirostris. NCBI lineage: Eukaryota > Metazoa > Chordata > Mammalia > Sirenia > Trichechidae > Trichechus > Trichechus manatus. Next base: position 2,360,524 of record NW_004444118.1, on the reverse strand, counting down.
ATTCCTTGGGCCATAAAATGCTGCATCATCCATCCAATTGCTCAAGTGGATAACCTAGGAGAGAGACATACTTAATTCTTCCCTTTCCCTTATCCTCTACATCTAATCCATCAGCAGATCCTGTCAATCCCAGGTCCACATAGAACAAAGAGCGGTGTGTTTCTGTGCAGTTCTGTCTACCTCCATTGCCATACGTAAGTGAAGTCCCCCATCTCTCTTGTGTGGAATGTTGTAACAGTCTTGTCTCTCCACTTTCACCCTTACATCTCTTCAATACATTCCTCCCACAGTTGTCAAAGTAACCTTATTAAAATGTAAATCTGATCACATCACATCCTTGCTTCAAATCCTTCAAAAGTCTTTCTATCTGTCATAAGACAAAATCTAAACTAACACCAGCACACAGGCCCACTGCATAACCTGGTCCCACCCGTTTCTCTAACCTCATATCATCTTTCCTCCGTGTTCACTCTACCCCAACCTCCCTGGCCTTCTTTCCATGCCTAGAACATGCTGGGCTCTTTCTTGCCTCAGGGCCTTTGCACTTGCTCTTCCCTCTACCTGGAACACTTTTCCTTGCTCTCTTCTCATGGCTATTTCTTATCCTTTAGGACTAAGATTAAATTTCAACTCAGTCACGCCCTCCCTGAGCATCTAATCTAAGTTCCCCCTTTCCCTGCATTCCCTCATTCTCTACCTCCGTCCCTTGCTTACTTCTTTCAGAGAATTAATCATAATTTATTATTTTTATATGTTTATTTACTTTATTTAAGCCTATCTCCCCAACTAAAATGTAAGCTCAATGAAGGCAAAGATTTTGTTCCATCTTGGACTCCATTGTATCCCCAGAACCTAGCCAAGTGCCTGGGACTTAATTGGTGTTTAATAAATATTTGTTGAATAAATGAGAGTGAATTAAAGAAAAATAGAGAGGGCAATATAAGCTGCCAATACCAGCAATCTGGAGGAAAGATCAAGAGGTAACAATTGGCAGACTATTTCTTTAAAAGATTGCTGCAAAAAGCATTTGCAGCCAGCCCTTAATTATCCAGTTTGTGGATTTTCTTCCTGCCCTTTTTTAGCCATTTGCTTGCTCAGTCACTCCACCAGGACTTACAAGAAAAACAGAAGATGAAAACTCGAATTAGTTCCCATTGGTCCTTGTGGTCAGCTTGGAAAATGACTGAATAAAGAAGAGGCTACAACCTTTGGCTCAAGAGAGGATTTTTAATTTTTTGTCTAATTTTTTACCCCTCATAATCATGGACAATAAGAAGAATTAACATGTATAGAGTGTTTTCAGTCTATAAGGACTATTATATCATGTAATCCTAACAACAACCCTGGAATATAGAATTCTGATTATCCTCACTTAATAGGAAAAGAAGCAGAGGTTTAGACACATTAACCAAGATTTCATTGCTAGCAGATTTCGCTGGCAGGACTCAACCTCAATTCACATATCTCAGAACTTGTTTTCTCAATTACAACATGCTAACTGCCTGAGAGTCAAGGATGTGTACCGTTAAGGTTCTTGATAAAAGAGCGATCAAATAAAATAAGGGGGAAGAGATGGTTGGATAGCTGCTTGAGTTGGGTGTTCGTAGTAATTTTTCCCTATTTCCTCTTAATCACAGAGTACTTTCTACAGAAGATTAGCCTTGGAAGAGAAGAACAAGAGAACCTGGAGACAGAATGTTCAATGACTAAAAGTGCAGAATGAAAGAGGCAGCATAGGGCAACCCAGAAAATGCCAGCCCCTGTCCCAGGATCCTCCTTCCCCAAAAGGAAGCTATAAACACCCAGCCTCACCTGCTCCAGCTTCCAGAGGAACTTGACTGGGCGGGCACTCTCAAGCAGGGGCCAGTACAAGAAGGCAATTCTGCAGCCATGGACCATCAGTGAGTAGTGAGAAAAGCCATCCTCTGAAAGGAGAAAGTAGAAACAAGAGTCAAGCACAGGGCCTGAGGCAAGAACAAGTTCAAAGCATCAGGAGGGAGAGGATGTTGGTTTCTCCTAATCCTCTCTCATGTGCTCTCTTGCTCCCTTGTTCATTCTCTCTCTCTCTCTCTCTCTCTCTCTCTCACACACACACACACACACACTCTCACACTCATACATGGTTCAGTTCAAGTGATAAATAGAGCTCTCAGGCACTCTGATTGGGCTGAGGGGGAAACACTAGGCAGCCTGCTCCCACCAGCTCTTTATTGGTCCTTTGGCTAATACAAATGTCATGGGTGACAAGCATTTTCAGGGTGAGAGAAATGGGGTCAGAGGAGTGGCTACAAATGAAAGAGCTGAGCCCTCCCTAGAAGGATGTGCCACTGTAGTCTAAGGAAGGTTCTAGGGAAGCCAACTAGCCCTTAGGGGAGAAGGATGGGATAGCGGTGGAGGAGAAAGAATGAGCACACCGTTACCCAGGCTTTTCCACTACAATGAAGGGGCTTTAGTGGGCGTGGAGATAGGGAAGCCTACTGCATGGTGAGCTTCAGGGAGATTGGACAACTACAAATGAGAACGGTGGTGGCAGTTCCATTGCACTCTGAGAGCAGTAGGATCTCAACATATCATGTTGGGGATAAATCACTGAATTTCAGGGACTATCAAACCCAGCACAGTCGTTTTACATGAGGAAAAGGGAAGTGACCTGTTCATGGTCACACACTGGACGGTAACAGAGGCAGGACAAGAAGCCAGTTTCCCCACTCTCAGGCAGTGCCCTAGGGAAGCTCACCATTCTGGACAGTGTTACACACGATGGTTTCCTCCTCCTTCTTGCCCTTGCTGGGAGTTATGCCATGCTTCATCCAGAAGGACAGGGTGAAGTGGTCACTGAGGCTGTCCTGGGACCCAGAGCCCAGCCCAGCTGTGCCACCGAGGGGCACCTGCACAGCTTGGGTGCCGTTGAACCAGTAGATAAGGCTGCTGTCCTGACTGTAGTGCACAGAGATCCCTGCTGTCCAGTTGGCATTGGGGCCGGGCATGGGCAACAGGTCCATCTCCCCAGTGGCAGCACCTGCAGGAGCCCCAGGGGCACAAGTGTCAGAGCTGAGGGGCAGCAGACGGAAAAATGGGAAGAAAGCAGGGAAAGTATGACTGGTTGAGGGTGGAGAAAGATTTCCTACAAGTAGTCTCGCCACCTTTTCTGGATTTTCAAAGACAAGATGGGATGGACCTGTCTAGGAATATCGCTCCAATTAACTCAACCCATTCTCCAACTCTTCATCTCTCCCTACCACTGCCCCATAATGTATCTGATGACTGTGTTGTGTTATGATGCATCTTTGCCAATGACATATTTTTCAGCCTTTTTAGGCCACAAGGGCTAACCATGTGCCACAACGCCCGTGGATATGTGCACTTGTAGATGGTCAGAAAATGTAAGACAAATTCTGAGAAAGGGGCAGAAGAGGGTCAGGCAGAGGCTGGGTAGGAAGAGACAGGCCTGAAGGAGTGAGGAGGGGGAACACTCACCACAGAGTTTCCGCAGTGCCCGCTCTGAGTAGTTGTCACGGTCACAGCCCTTGGCCACGTGGCTGGTCTGCAGCTCTATGGTGGCCTGAATGTTCCAGAGTGGTTCATCACAGGTCTCCAGACGGATACCAGGGAACAAAGCCAAGCTCCCAGCACCTGGTGCATATTCAATCCTTTTGTTCCAGCCTGCATGGGTGAGGCAGAGAGGGCAGTGGACAGAGAAGGGTAAGTCAGCTTCTTTCATCCATTCTCCTCTCGCCATGTCCACTGCCAGCCTTGAGCTCCTAGGTAAATGGCCAGGGAAGACAGCTACAAAACTTCCCCCAGTTATCCCTCCCCTGACTCCTAGGCTGGTCCCCATGTTTGTCAGAAGGGACAAACAGAAAGACCAAGGGGAAAGGTGATTCACAAGATGGTCACAGAGCTGAGCTCCTCACCTTGCCAGCTGGGTTTACAGGTGGGCTTCACCTGGATCTCCACCTCCGCGTCATCTGCCGCCCGCTTCTTCCCACAGTCATAAGCTGTCACTGTAAACTTGTAGAGCTTCTCACCACTGTACTGCAGCTTCTCTGTGTTCTCGATGTTCCCTGCGGTGGGTGGGGGGGAGGACAAATACAATCAGCAGCACTAGAGAAAGCCTAGGGAGGCAAGGGGAGGATTCATGAGTTAATTGAGCAGTAGGTGAATCAAGATGCAAGAAGGTGTCTGGGAGAAAAATTTCCACATCTGGAAAGGAGGGCGTGAAGTAAGCATCTGAAGGGGAGGAGCTGTGGGAGCACTGAGGAAGGTGGGCTGACACAGAGCTGGGCAGCTGGGGTGGGCAGGGGATGGACTCACCGTCGTTGTCGATGAGGAAGGGGGTGTTGGGCGTGAGGATCTCGTAGTAGCAGATCTGGCTGTACTGCGGGGAGCAGTCGCCATCGATGGCTTCCACCCGCAGGATGCGATCATACAGCTTCCCCTCAGTCACGGCCGCGCGGTACAGCCGTTCCACAAACACAGGGGCGAACTCATTCACGTCGTTGACCCGAACATGCACCGTTGCCCTGCACACAGCAGAGCAGAAGGAGGGGTGAAGAAGAGGGCATAAGGAAGGGGAGACAACAAAACGTGGACAAGGAAGGGAGACAAGCAAGAGCCAGCCAGCCTCAATGCTCCAAGAGAGGCACGAGGGGCCGAGTCATAGGAATGCAGGTGGGGGCACAGAGCAGGAGAAAGTCCGCCTGTCCCTGAGCCTGGGGCAGGTCAGCATGCTCACCCCCACCCCTCAGAGCACCAGCCCAGGTCAAAGTCCTGCCAGAGTAGGGCAGACTCCAGAGAGAAGGTCCTCAAGAGAATCGGGGCTAAGGAAAAGGTGACTGATGTAAGGGAGAAGGAATAAGCACCAGGGGACACCCAGGAGCTGATTTTGATGATTTCTGTACAGAATGCTACAGGTTGAGGTGCCAAACGAGGAATTATGCAGAGAATTTTGCATCCATCAGATCCTCCTTCACAACAATCAGATCCAATGAGATAATTAAGGAAAATTCAGAGAAAAGCCAAAATTAAAAACAGCCATAAGAAGGAAAGTGGCATTTGTACAAAAGGCACAAGTCAGCTGACATGTCTGAGCAGTACATGTGAGCTGTGTGCTGCCTTCTGTGCACATGTGCAAAATGTGCATGTCAGGGGTGGTGCCTCCTTACTTGTGCCCTGGGCAAGCAGAGTTGCATGGAAGCCCTTCGTGCTGAGTCCCATAGCCAAGATCCAGGCTCCCAGGACCAAGTGACAAGGACCCTATCTCCAAATGGGAAATGAAGTCACAAGGAGCTGTTTATCTCTAGTGCCTCTTAGTGGTCCAGGAATCCTGACTGCAGTCTTTCTCCCACACTCAAATGAGAGTCAGTGGGAACAAGACATAGGTGTCCTGGACCCTGGCCTCTTTCATGCTGTAACCATCTGTTCCTCATCCTCTCCTAGAGCTGTATGCATGAGTGTTATTAATTGGGTGATTGTGGTGTCTACTACAGATAGACCGGTGGGCAGCTGAAAGGAGATCAGGATGTGTGCTAAACGTGGTTCATCCTCCTCCGCATCATCATAGCTCCCATGTATTGAGCCCTTTACCATGTACTAGGCACTGTGCCATTTAATCTTCACAGCAACCTTATGAAGTAGGTATCATCACTATCCCCTTTTTACGGATAATGAAAAGTAGATCCAGAAAGGCTCCGTACGTTGCCCGAGGTCATAAGAGGCAGAGCCAGGACTAAAAAACAAAAAAACAGTTGCCATGGAGTTCACTCCAACTCATGGAGACCCCACCATGTGTGTCAGAGTAGAACTGTGCTCCCTAGGGTTTTCAACGGCTGATTTTTCAGAAGTAGATCTCCAGGGCTTTCTTCCAAGACACCTCTGGGTGGACTCAAACCTCCAACCTTTTGATTAGCAGCAGAGCACGTAGCCTGTTCACACCACCCAGGGACTCAAGAGCCAGGATTAAATCCTCCTAAACTCTACTATATGCTTCTGTCACCTTGACTGAAGGATCCTGAGGGGCAAGAATACTGTTCCTAAATCCTACGGACAGCAGAGTAGTGGGTGCATTTTCAATAACAATACGGACAGATGGCACGGGGCTTGGAGAAGAGGATGGAAGCTCAGTTCAGGGAGGAGGTGGGAAGGGCCCTGGGGCATATGGGGCAGAGAAGGGCTCCCTCACTTGTGGGACTTCTTGGTGTTGGCCCCGTCGGGACCCTCGCCACAGTCGTAGGCCTGGATGGTGAAGGTGTGCTCCTTCTGAGCCTCGCAGTCCACTGGCTCCTTGGCCCGGATCAGTCCTTCTCCTGTTGCCTTGTCCAGGATCACCGCCTCAAAGGGCACCCCAGACCCATGGAGCCGGAAGCCACAGATCTCACCTGTCCCGGGGGGAAGGGAAGGAGTGAGGCTTCTGCACTGCCTCCAGCACCTCCTCTTCCACCCTCAGGCTCAACTCGGTTTCCAGCTTCACCCCTCCTCCCAAACCCCTGTCCTTTCTGTTACAGGCGTGAAAGCATGAATTATCAGACAATAGCTCCAACTCCAGTTTCCCTCTCAGAGCCACCAGGTCTGAGATATGGCAAAATCTTGATCAATTAACCCCTGCCTGCCCATGTCCTTCTCTCTGGCATCCTTTCCTCAATTGCCATTCTTCAGTGTATCCCATTCCCCCCCCCCCCCCCCTTCAGCCTATTCTTCTATTTTCCCCCAGGCCTCTTCTCCACTCTCTTAATTCTCCCACTCTCTCATTCCTCCTACTCCCAGGATTACCCCTCCCCTCCCTCACCCTCTGCCCTCCCAACCACTTTTCTGTCCCCTACCCTGCCTTGTCATACCCCAGCCCCAATTACCTGCATAACGCAGGGGGGCATCCTTGTCCAACGCAAAGAGTGGCGGGTTCAGCAGGACAGTGTTGTCATTCTCCATGACGATGCCCTGGTATTCTGCCTCGATCCATGGCTTGTGCTTGTTGGCTGACCCCCAGAGAGAGAAGGGGAAGCACATGTGAGCTGGGCCTCCACTCCCAGAACAGCTCCTCATGGCCCAGGCAAACTCATACCTCAGCCTCATTACCCTTTCCACCCCCTGAGGGAGCACCTTGCAGGAACACAAGGAGGAGGACAAGGACAAGGATGAGAAATTAGCCATTGAAGAAGTCAGCGGGCCTGTGGGAGGTCACAGCGTTCGCCTATAGTAGGATAGACAGTTTCCATGGCAACAGCCTGCCCCCCAGAGGGTGGGGGAAGAGATCACTATCTCCCCTGAATACCAGGGTCTGGGGGTGGGGAGCCCCTTTAGGGATTTCAAGTGCAGGACAGTGGAGACTAGGAAGTCGGGGAGCACTGGTGGCCACCAAAGGAGCCCTGAGAAAGCGAAAGGGGAGATTAAGGGCAGAGTTGGTATTTAAAAAAGGAGGGAATATAGAAGTTTCCTGATTGTTTATCCACCCTCCCCCTTAATTTCCAATCCTGCTCCCTTCACTTTTCACTGCTTCCAGCCAAGCCCCAAACTAAGGCCATTCTCCTCAGCACAGGGAATAGGAGAAAGAAGGGAAGAAAAAAGATATAGGACAGAGGGAGGGGGACAGAGGAGGGCAGGGATGGAGCAGAGGGATCAATGGTAAATGCCTGGACCCAGCAGAGCCAACATCCTAAGGGATTATCAAGCTGGCCTAGAAACACGAAAAATCCCCTCCCTGCTTCCCACCCCCACACCTAGAACACGCTCATAACCAGCACATTTCTATGTCCCCTACAGGGCCACCAAACCCAGCACTCCCTGAACCCTGCATTTTATACAGACCCATGACTTAGTCCTAATTCTTGCCAACACACCAATCTTCCCTTCAGCCATCAGCCAATTCAGGGTGGATGTAGAACTCACTCAGGCTCCAGATCCTTCCATATTCCACTAAATCACTCCCCGCCCGTCCGCAGGAGCAGTCTACCGCTAGCCTGGGAGGAGGTTATGGGGAAGGCACGGTGTTCCTTGGGAGCTCAGCATCTTCTCTCCCCTTCCACATCACCCCCAAGCCCAGCCTCCACTGGTTACTCTATCTGGTCCCATCATGCCAAGCCCCAGGCTCTCAAAGCACATTCATAACGGCACATCAGCAGGACATGGATGGAGGAGGACATATCACCAGAGGGAAACTGAGTCACCAAAAGCCAACTTGTTCGGAGTATTCATGGTGAGCAAGAAATCCTGATTTCCAGTCTTTCCTCTAATCATCCCCCCAAAAAAGCCTTCTGGTATCTGAACGCCTACCCCTTTCGTGCTGACGACCACCACAACCCCTTCCCTGATGGCTGAGGAGAAAGTCACAAGATGGTGCACAGGAGACAACACAGGAAGTGGCAGGAGGCTAAGAAGCCAGGCTGAGGTGAGAGGTAGAGGCAGGAGCCGCAGCCAGGCCAGGCGAAGGAGAACGCAGATAGAGGGGCTGAGGCAGATGCAGGGGTGAGGCGCAGCAAGGGCAGAGCCAGGCACTTTTCCATAGCTCACCCCTCCATCCCTGCTTCCCTCCCTACCTCTGTCTCCCAGCTCCTCTCCTCTTGACCACCTACTCTCTCCTTGTATCCATTACCTTTCATTCACACCTAGGCTCCCTGTCTCTTCCTTCCTCGGCTTTACCCTTCCCTTCTCTTTTCTTCCTCATTTTCCTTTCATTCTCCTTTTTTTCTGCCTCTACCTTTGTCCTCTCCCGTTCCCTTCTTACCCCCCTCCCACACCTCATGTCCCTTCTTCTCAGCTTTCCCTCTCACCACTCATTTAGCGCCCTCCCACACCCACTTCTGCCCCTTCCTGCCCTTCTCCATCTGCTTCCACCTACCAGAGCCCTCTGCCCCCAGTCTCCTCCCTCCATCCCTCACTGTCCTTCCAACAGCCTCATCCAGCTGAATTTATCTGCTGTCTGCCAGAGAGGGCAGCTCTGGTAACCCACAGCCCAGCTGTGTGCAGGCGTCAGGGTATGGATGCAGAGAAACATGCAGAAACATACGTGCTCCGAATTGCTGAGCTGCAAGGAACAGTTTCTCCCCAGGATGGGATGGAGATGAACCAGATGGAGCTGCCACACACCCTTAGTGTGTGCGCACCCCAGTGAAAATGGAGCCACTGAGAGATGCATATCATTGCTCAGGGGCAAGTCCTCTGAGACCTGAGATATCTGCCAGCATGGAGAAACTGGGCAGGGGTGGGGGTGGGTAAGGACTCCAAGATGGGGATGGAGACTCTCTGGGGGCAAGATGACCAACAAGAGAAGTACATGGGTAGAGATGGATCAGAGAGGAGGATGTGGCAAGGAAGATGCTGAGGGAGAGGAGAAGGGGGCAGGTCTGAGAAAATGGATGGGAGGGGGATGGTCAGAAGAGGAGCAGACACCTGTCATGTGCCAGAGAGCCTCAATACCTCCTGCCCCCTGCCCCCACATCGCTCTGTCCCTGCCCCTCTCTCAGTGACCCCCACCCCCACCTCACTCACCTTTGTTACAGGAGCTGAAGGGGAGCAGGGAGGCCAGCAAGAGGAGCAACAGCAGTAGGGTCATGGTGTGGCGTGGGGCAGAGCAAAGCTGGAGATCGCTCTCCCCTGGGAGCCTCAAGCCTGCTTGTTCCCCCTTAGGGAGGGATGCAGGGGCTCACCAAGGAGGGCAGGGAAGACAGAGAGCAGCAGGGCAGTGACAGAGCGGAGGCTGCCGCCCACACTAGTCCACAGAGCCGACTTGGGCAGACCCCAACCTGGGTGGCTAAGGTGGGGGACTTGCAGTGGCTTCTACTCTGTCCCTCTAGAGCCCGGCGTCCTCACTCTCTCTCTCTCACTCCCACCCCATCCCCGCTACTGCAGGATGACGTCAGCAAAGCCCGGCACGGATTGATGGGGCTGCTGGCCAATCGGGTGACTGGGGAGGCCAGGTGCTGCAGGGAGGGGAGGTGACCAGTGGGGCTGAGGAGCAGGGGCGGGAGAATGTGGTAGGGCTTTTTTCCCTAGACTGCAATTTGGGAGAGCAGGGGAATTGTGGGGGCCGGGGAGGAAGCTGGAAAGTCATAGAGGGGGTGGGAAATACGAGGGACAATGGGAGAATGGAGAAGCTGAAAGCAAGGGGGTGGGGAAGGGACGACGTCAGCAGAGACCTGAGGAGGTGGGGACCGGCAGTATCCACGTCACGCACACACACCCCAACCCTGCATTAACCCCTTTTCACAACCCATTCCATCAGTAAGTCCTTGCTGTGTGCCTCCTGGGTATCCCGAAGTGGCACCCTCAGCCTCTACCAGAGAAACCCTGGCATTTAATTTAAGTCCCCAGCCCCAGGACTTGAGGAACCCAGGGATGGTCAGCTGGGGGAAGGGCTCTGGGACTGGAGGAAGCATGAGATATTTGTGCTCCCCTCGCACACACCTGTTGAGACAGTTCATCCGCAGCTGGAATGTCAGGCCCTATGAAAATGGACCTATCCTGCAGTTGTTCCCACTGCTGACTCTTCCCTGCCTCTCTCCCAGGTTTTCACACCCAAACCACGATGAGCCAGCCCAGCTGATCCTGAAGCTCAGGAAGTTGGTAGGTTTGAGACAGAGTGGGCAGTTGGGGAGTGTGACACACTATAATTTAGGCAGAGGCCCCCAGGGGAATGTATCTGGTACACATGGCTGTCTCAGCACTGGGGACTCCGGGTGATGACATCTCAGCACTGGGGACTCCGGGTGATGACATCAGTGACTCCAAAGGGAAAGGGGAAACCCCTGGATTCCAAGCCAAAGAGTATAAAATTCTCCAGAACAGCCAACCAAACTCCTCCCTACTTTCCGCTCTGGACTTTGAACTCTTAACTCAACATCCCCTCTGTGTTTGGGGAGAGCAGTTCTCTTGGCACCAGTCCCCTTCTCCCACTGCGCCCTCCCCATACCTTCCCCCTTCCTAGTGACTCTACAGAGCAAAGAGTTTGGGCTCCAACACAGCAAAGGTATCTGAGGAAGCTGTGGGGGCTGTAGGGTTTTCTTCACTGTGGCTCCTGGCCAACTGGCTGTCCCCCTTATTTTCCTACCTCCTTCTTCTCACACCTTCTAACACAGGGATCTCAGGTATTGTTAGAACTTACCCCTAGGTGGGCCTGTGAGAACCTTCTACTCCCTATCGCCAGCCCAGTTGCAGCTCTTCCCCAGGAGACTGCCCCTGTGGGCTCTGGGACTGTTCCCAGCTCTGTCAGGAGGAGGAATGGGGTGGAGGCCAATACTGACCTGCAGAATGGTTCAAGTCTTGGATGACTGACAGCCCAGGACCCTGGACTCCTCCAGGTTCCTTCCTCAGGAAAAGTGGAGGTCAGGCACAACCTTGCCAATGCCCTGCCCTTCCCTCAGGCTGCCGGCAGACACCAACCCCAAACTGAAACATGGGGGGAGGGAGGAAGTCTGGTAGGGACTGTTATTGCAACAGGGCCCTAGTCCTATAAAAGCCCTGGAAAACATAGACTTTACACATGCCTGTTTCTCTGTGTGGAGGGCTGCCTGGAGTCTCTCAGACTCACCTGCCAGACAACATCCCCTCTCTCCTCACCTTGTCTCCTATATCCTCCTAAAATTTTAATCTCCATCTTGGCCCACGCAGACAATGCCTCCCAACCTCACCGGCTACTACCACTTTGTCTCACAAAAGAACATGGAAGACTACCTGCAAGCCCTAAGTAATGGCCTCACCTCTCCCAGGCCCCTTCCACTCCCCTTCTTTCCTCTCCCTTCCTGCCTCTCTGTCTGTCCCATTGAGAAGGGAGAGTGCTGGGGTTGGATATTGTGGAAAGGTTCAGGCCACTGACACGTGACTTGGGATCCATTCTAACCAGTGGCAATGCTTAACCAAAACCAGTTGCCAAGAAGTGGATTCAGACTCATGGCGATCCCATGTGTGTCAGAGTAGAAGTGCTCCACAGGGTTTTCATGGCTGTGACCTTTCAGAAGCAGATCACGAGGCCTTTCTTCTGAGGTGCCTCTGGGTGGGTTTAAACTACCAACCTTCTGGTTAGTAGCCCAGTGCAGGGCAATGCTAAAACAAACAAACAAACAAACAAAAAAAAAACCCATTGTCCTCGAGTCAATTCCAACTCATAGCAACCCTATAGGACAGAGTAGAACTGCCCCGTGGGGTTTCCAAGGAGGGGCTGGTGGATCCGAACTGCCGATGTTTTGGATAGCAGCTGAGCTATCCACAGTTCCAGACCCAGCTAAGTGAAAGCTCACAGCCCTGAGCTGCTGCTTTGGTGGGGAAGCTAGCATGGGTTGGCAGGACCCTTGCTAAGAGACCGCCCCCTGCAGACATCAACATGGCTCTGCGGAAGATAGCGCTGCTGCTGAAGCCAGACAAGGAGATTGACCATCAGGGCAACCACATGACGGTGAAGACCCTCAGCACCTTCCGCAACTACATTCTGGAATTCGATGTGGGAGTTGAGTTTGAAGATGACCTCAGGATCATGGATGGACGGAAATGCCAGGTACTTTTCCTTGGACTCAGGGGAGGGGTAGAGGAGCTGTTGCCTCTTAACAATTTGGGGCAAAATAAAGTGACCTCTCCTAGCCAGAGCCGGGGAAAATGATTGCCATAGCAGGCTGTAGAGTCCCCAGGCTACTAGTCTTGAGACTAACAGGCTTCTGGTGGTCCCCCTACTCTCTTTTAACTTGTTCCCTGCCCCTCTCATCCACCAGCCAGAAGGGCTAAAACAGCAGGTTATCCCCAGGCAATGCGCAAACATTTACTCACCCTCTAGCCTGCAACAGACACTGCTGGTCACCACACAGTCTCTTTTCCCTTCCCCTCTATAACCCCACTCTCCTACATTTCTTTCTAGCTCTTTGGTGTTCCTTCTTGGCTTCCTTTGCAAACACTAGTTCCCCTATTAATCCCTTAAGTGGGGCTTTTCCCCAGTGTTTTGTCCTTGACTTTCTCCTTCTGCTATGTACAGCGTCTGTGGGCTAAATCATCTACACCCACACCTTTAACTACAACCCAAAACTCTTTGCCATTGAGTCGATTCTGACTCATAGCAACCCTACAGGGCAGAGTAGAACTGCCCCATAGGGTTTCCAAGGCCATGGAAGCAGATTGCCACAGATTTCTCCCATGAAGCAGCTGGTGGGTTCAAACCACTGACCTTTCGGTTAGTAGCTGAGCGCTTTAACCACTGTGCCACCAGGGCTCCTCACCTTCAGCTACTGCCTATAAACTGCCCTTGACATACATCCTCCAGCCAGAGCTATCCCCTGAGCTCCAGGGTGATGCTCTCAACTGCCTGCAAGCCATCTCCATTTGCATGCCCCGAGGTCAAACTCAAATTCATTATCTTTCTAAACAAACCACCTCCTCCTTTTATACTTACTGTCTCCCTTAATGTCAATAACCAGCCATCAAACCAGAGACCCCGGAGTCAGATCAATATTATTTGTTCCCTTACCTATGTGCCTCCAACACACACACACACACACACACCATATCTAATTAGTCAAGAAGTCTTTATAATTTTTCTGCACTGTCCAGCATAATAGCTACTAGCAACATGTGGCTATTGAACATTTGAAATGTAACTAGTTCAGATTGAGATGTGCTGTAAATGTAAAATACACATTGGATTTCTGGAGAAATACACACACACACACAAAGAACGTAAAAATATCCCATTAGAAATGTTTATATTGATTACATGGTGAAATAATATTTTAGGTTAAATACAATATATTGTTAAAATTTATTTCACCTATTTCTTTATATTTTTCTAATATAGCTACTAGAAAATGTAATATTATATATGTGGCTGGCAGTTGTGACTCGGGTTATATTTCTATTGAAGAATACTGCTCATCTGTTCCTAACTATTCTCACTATCACTACCTTAATTCAGGCCCTCATTTCTCACCTGGCACTCAAGTTGGCCCCAGTCTTGACCCTCCTCTAATCCACTCTGCATGCTGTAGCCACAAGGATCTATCTAAAATGTAAATGTGACCATATCAATCCCTGACTCAGACCCTTCCAGTGACCATCTATTACGTTCCAGATAACATGCATATGCTTAAATCCACCAGTTCCTCATTTATCTTTCACACACACACTCTAGGTTAGAGCCCTTCAAGACTATTTGTCTTTCTCTCTTACCTTGCCTCTTACCCTTCTTTCCTTGCCAGAGACTTCCCATTATCTCCAAGCTAACACCTAACTTCCTTGAAGACTCAGCTCTTCCCTCCCAATTCCCATCCCAACCACTTGCCTGGTATAAGAGATAAGTATTTACTGATCCTCTGTCTTTTCAAGATTGTGAGCTCCTTATTGAGCAGGACGTATCCTATGGAAAATAGCCTGGGTGGCACAAGTGGTCTGTGATCACCTGCTAAGCTAAAGGTTGACAGTTCGAACCCACCCAGTGGCAACATGGAAGAAAGGCTTAACTATTTCTGTAAAGATTACAGCCAAGAAAACCCTATGGAGCTGTTCTACTCTGTAACACATGGGGTCTCCAGGAGTCAGAATTGACTCAAAGGCAGTAGGTTTGGTTATTTTGTTTTTATCCTATGGAAGGCATCAATAATTGTTAGTTGGAATGCCCAGGCCCACCCAGCTCTGATTCAGGGGGTTGGTCCTTCTTTGTAAGGGGCACTTCAGCTGTGGTTGAAAAATGAGAAAGAGGAGAAAAGAGATTCTCTGGTGGGGCTCCCAAAGAATTTCTCTTTTTTTCCCAAAGGCAGGTAAGATAAAAGTCTTTAGAGGATAGACTTTCCATTTTCACCCTCCCAATTTCACCCAAACTACGCTGCCCCACCCCCACTCTCCCCAGGTCATTTGAGTCAGAGCTACTCAAATGTCAGCATAAAGGAACTATGGCCCTTTGTGGCCTGTAGGAGTGAGAGAAGCCCACTCAGAGCAGCCCACTCACTCAGAATGAAGAAGCTCAGGGCTGGAGCAAGACTGTATCTGCTGTGTAGTGAAAGGGGGCAGCTGGAGTAAGTTGGGATGTATTTTGGGGGACCTGCCTCTCAATCTTTCTTTATTCCTGCCTTCCCCTATAGACAATAGTAACCTGGGAGGAGGAGCAGCTGGTGTGTGTGCAGAAAGGGGAGGTCCCCAACCGGGGCTGGAAACACTGGCTGGAAGGAGACAAGTTGTATCTGGTGAGCTGGGTGAGGGCTGTGGGGGAGAGGAGGCTGGCATAAATGGGGGTGTCTAGGAGAGGGGCCTTCAGCTAGGATGCAGCCCCTTGCCCAAACCAAATAAGTTTACTCCCCGTCCTCACTCCTTCCCCAAGGAAGACCAACAAAGAAGGAAAATAAAAGGACTGAAAAGGGTGGGGAGAGGAAGAAATAGAGTGGCCAAGGTGGGCCCTGGCTACAAGTCTGATGACTGTCAGTAAATCATGACTGGGGAGATCGAAGTTTAGCCATTTCCCATCCCCTGACTAGCTACCTTCCTTCCTCTGGGGTGAAAAGTTGAGGGTTGAAACAATGATACAATTCCCCATATATCAAATGCTCTTGCCAGTGTATCCTGAAGGACTAAGTGGAGTTCAGGGACCTTGAGAAAGGAGCTCTGGCTGGTAAATATCCTCGGTTCTTTGTCCTCATCTCTCTACTCTCTCCCCAGGAACTGACCGCCAGGGAGGCGGTGTGTGAGCAGGTCTTCAGGAAGGTCAGATAGCCGAGAGGAGCTGAGGGCCTGCTCCAGAGGGTGCTGGCCGGTCCACTGACCCCTTGCGCTTGTGCCCCTTCAAACCCAGATAGTCCCAGCTCAGCAGTTTCTTCCTCAGGCCGCTTTCCGTTCCCCCTGCTTCCTTCCTCCCCATGTTAATCTGTAACTTGCAGCCCCCAAGCCAAAGTCCTTTCTTTCTCACATTCCCCTGCCTTATAGTAGCCACCTTACAGCCAGTTCAAGGCCTGACCTCTTGGATGAAAGAAGCAGGCAAAGGGGAAAGGGCCCCTGAGAATGACCACCACCACTCTCCTGTGTGACTCATTTAGCCCCTTACTTTCCTTCTAAGAAAACTCAGCTTTGGGCATTTGAGGATTAGTGAAAATTCAATCTTGGTGGACCTTTTGGAAAACTGTGACTGGGGTTCAAGAATTTACACAGAAGTTATTGGTAGCTCCATTCCTCCATTTCCTTGTCTTTTTTCTCAAGAAAGCCTTGTATGCTCAACAGAACCAGGCCCAAGACATGACCCTACTCAGAGTCTTCTCCAAGGAATGCCCAGACCCACTGAGACTGTGGGCAGCTGAAGCTGCTGTTTCCCCTGCAGGCAGCAGAGGGAGCTGCTTGCTGCAGTCAGAGCCAAACCAAAAATCCGTTGCCGTTGAGTCGATTCCAACTCATAGTGACCCTATAGGACAGAGTAGAACTGTCCTGTAGGGTTTCCAAGGAGTGGCTGCTGGATTTGAACTGCCGACCTTCTGGTTAGCAGCTGAGCTCTTAACCACTGTGCCACTAGAGAGCCTCAATTTCCCCATTACCCACCTGCACAGGGCTCAAGTGACTCCATGTTTACAAACATCTGAACACACCCTGACTATTTTATACTTCTACACGTTGGAAAAGAGACATGGGACGGGGAGAGGCCTTTGTCCAGTGCTACAGGAGACTGGGAGCTTCTAAACAGTGACCAAGCCTCCACATCTGCTTTGGGAAGGACAGACAGCAGTAAGATCAGAAAAGACTAAAAAGGAATCAGGTGGATAAAGCAAGGCCAAGGGATAGAAAGATGAGGGACATGGGGGTGTGAAGGCAACAGACAGTAGGCGAGAAAACCAGCAGGCCTGGCTCTAGGGACCCTCTACTTAATGGCCAGCACTGCTGGAGAGAGGGGAAAAGCAGAGAGTTTGAGGCCAGCAAGGCCCCTTACCTAGGGTCCCAGAGTCACAGCCCTGGAAAATAGCCCAGAATGGTGGGGCTAGTTCAAGGCCAGTGCTAGCTCCAGCCCCTGGGTTCCTCCCTACCTTCAGGGGCAGTGACTCTTGATTCTTTCAGAATAGAAGTCCTACGAGGCAAGAATCAGATAGAAGAGGGATCAAGGTAGGGTGGAGGCAAAAGTCTAGAGGGAAGGGAATAGGTTGGAAAGTCCCTGGCCTGTGCTTATCAGATAAACACCCCTGCCCCCTCTTCCTGCAATGACTAGGCCCCCTACGCAGGCACGCAGACACTGGGGCTCTGGCCAAGGAGAAGTGGGCTTGCAGCGCTGATCCAACCACACACTGGGATGAAGTTAGGAAAGAGAAAAAATCTCAAAGTGAAACTGAATAGCTTGTTCCTTGCCCAGCCTCTCTGCAGATGTCCCCAGCAAAGTAAGGAGTAGAGAGCTGTCCTCTTGACAAAGCCACCTAGCAGAAGCTCCAAGAGCTGCTGGATCCCACCATGTCCCTTTCCAAAGTGGAGCAAAGCAGAAGAAAGATGCTCCTGTGTGTATACTCACTCATTGTCCCATCATTGGGTCAACACAGTGTCCAGGCCACTCAGTTCACAGTGCAAGTCCAAGCCTCTCACCACAGGACTCTCCTCTGTCATGGTCTTTTTGCTAGTCCAATGCCCCTCGCTGGAGTCTTGGCAGGGGTTCTAACTTAGGAACTCATAGGCCTCTATGGTGACTGTCAGGGTTTAATCCTCCCAAACTCCCAGTGACCTGGGTGTCCAGGCCATCCACATGGCAAGACCCTGTCTCCCATCCCATCCCACCCCACCCCTTCAGGAGCCAGAATCCAACAAAGAGGACTGGAGACCCCCAAAGGAACACAACAACCAGAGGAGGGCCGAGCAGCTTCCCAAGGGAGTGGAAGCCAGGACCCACGGAGACTGTGGGCAGCTGGGGCTGCTGTTTCCCCTGAGGGCAGCAGGGGGAGCTGCTCTCTGCAGTGAGAGCCAGAGATCCTCCATTTCCCCTTCTTTTTCTCTCTCACACATACACATACATACCCCATTTCCCGACTTGCATATTCATCCTTACTAGACTCCTTTTCCTTGTTCAAATCAGGCTCCATTCGTCTCCGGAGGTAAGAGGAAGTGATCAGAGGGACCAACCTGTGAATAAAGGAAAGGCAGGGGAGGGGGCAATGCCATGGATGAGTGGATCCCACCTCCGGCCCTTCCTGGGGCACACAAAGTTGTGGAGCCCTGGAGCAACTTTAACTTTTTTGGCCAGAGTCTTCTATCCCCAGGGATATAATCAGGAATCCAAATGTTTATTTCCATGCGATCAGGAATAACTGTACCCTGCTAAGCCACCCAGATGCCAGCGACCTACCCTACTCCCATCTGCCAGGCTCAGATAGCACCAGATAGTCACAAACAACTTTCTAGCCTGAACTCCAAATGATCCTTCAGCCTCTGTAAAGTCCAAAGGTTGATCTAGATCCTCTCCCCAGAAGAAACTGACATGCATTGTACATTAAGGACAGACGCAGGAAGCACAGGGACACATGATGCCCAAGGACTAGGGCTCTGCATTCTAGGAGGGCCTGAGAGGACACAAAATCAAAGTCTAGCCATGTTGCCCTTCCCAATTGCCCCACCTCTCCAATCAACTCTCGCATCCCCACCCCACCTCCACGTGCCCAGTCCTGCATGTTGAAAAGGGAGCTCAGGTAGAAGCAGAAGAGTTCCAGCTCTAAAGCCCAAAGGCCAGCCAGCCAGGCGCCTGATCCCATAACATGGTTGGACCCTTTATTGGCAGCAGGGGAACACTAGAGGCCACCACAAATCCTAGGATTCTAGGACAGAACAGGGACTTGGACATTTTGGCCCCTTTCCTTCACCCGAGTGTCGCCCCTTATAAGGCAAGAACCACATCTGGTCTAGGCTTAAGTACCCAAAGATCAATAAAAGGCCTACAATCCCTGACATGACTGAGGATGAAGATGAGGGTGGGAAGGCAGCCCCTCCAGCCTCTCCCTGCTCTTCCATGGGCTGTTCTTCGGCCTGGGAGCTCACTGCTTCTGCTCTGGCTGGGGTCCACCTCCAATGCCCCCACCTAGCTCTCTGGGAAGTCTCCCCTGACTTCCCCCACTATATCCTCTCAATTATGACAGCACTCATGCCATCAGGGTAGCAGGGACTTCCCTGTGAGGCTGGCCTACTGGACCTCTGACCTGGAGCCATTCCAGGACTGTGTCCATAATCATGAGCAGGTGAAGATGAGAAAGTCTTGTAGGTACAGCAGGAGGTGAAAGGGCAGTGAGTGAGGTGGGTATATCACGGGGCTCTGGGAAGGACTCTGAGGTAGCAGACCTGGGTTTTCAGGGAAGATGGAAAAAAAAAAAACAAAGATAGTAGCTAAGGCCTCCAAGGCCAGGGGTACAAGTGGCAACCCAGAGAACCCTGCCTGGCCAAGAGCCAAGATCAGCACCCACCAGACCCTCCTCTTCCTCCACCAGATCTCAGCCAACAGGCTGAATCTGGGCCAGTTCTGTGGGCACCAGTGCTCCACACTGAATACCCACCCCTACCAGATGCAGTTTGTGTTCCAGGGGACCAAGGTGGAACTGACCTTCCACACGCGTTCTTCCTGCAAGAACAAAGGGGACCACAGTCTTTTTCAAAGCTTCCTGGCTCACCATTTAGCTGGGGGTGAAACTCCCAGCTCCTCCCCCTCACCCATTCCCAAGCCTCATTTCCCTTTGCCCTCACTTTTGCCCTGGCCACTGGAGAGAGGGGGCAGCCTTAGAAGCCTCAGTTCTGCCCCCCAGTGAGCAATGCCCAAGCAAAGGGTCACCAACACAGCTAAGCCTTTGGGTTCATGGATTAATCACTTGCCTCTGGGGCTCTAGATGAACTTAAAATAGCACCCAGAATGGGGGGTGGGGTGTTGCATAGTGGTCAGGTGAGCAGGATCTGGTATCAGACTGCCTACATTAAAGCCTGGCTCCACCTCTTACTTGCTGTGTGAACATATACGAGTTACTAACCTTGAGTACATAAGCCACATTCACCAGCCATACAAGGCAATGCCAAGAGTACCTTCTTCCTCCTTAGAATTCTGTGAGGATTTCATATAAAATCACTCAGCATAGTACCTGCAACAGAGTAAACACCGAGGAATGTTAGCTATTATTACCTTTAGCACTTCCCTACCTCTTCACTTAATGACTGAAATTCTGTTAACTGGAAGTAAAGCCTTTTAGTCTACAGTTCAGGGTATAGCATCAACTGTCAATGACCCTGAAGTAACACAGTGACTTATATTGATACTAAAGTGTCAGTGACTGATACCAAGAATTAGAGATATAACCCTCACCTCAGCTGTCCAGGCAGGTAAAATCTCTGGGGGTGACGGGGATGAAGGGGAGTTGTTGCCTCCCCCAGGGCCCCAGAACAAGAATCTGTCACTGATTGTGCCCCTTCACCCCCAGATGAGGACAAGCGTGCTATCCTGGACAGTGGCACCCTGCAGAGCCCCTGTACCAGCATCTGGGCAGCTACGAACAGCAGCAGTCGCTCTTGCCTTCCCAGCAGCCCTAGAGGAGGCCTCAGTGCAGGGGAGAAGGAACTGATGGTGGGACAGGGGGCACAGCTGCCCAGCCCTAGCTCCACCCCTTGCACCTAGGAAACAGCTGTACACAGAGTCATTAGGCTCCACCCCCACACCCTAGTCCCCCAGGGACTTGCCCCCACTCCCCAATACACACTGAAGCTACACCCTTCAAGGTGCTGGATCCTAATGGCAGGAGCTATGTCCAGGACTCGAACTGCTCCAGTCACCATCTGCAGGTACAGCCATTTTCCCTTGACCCTTCTGGCTCCCTACCCTTCTCCTGATACCAAAAGCAGCCAGCACCCTTACCCCTGCCCTGGAGCTTTATCTCATACTTTCCTCTTATCTGAGAGGCCTTCACCTCCAGCCCCTGATCTCCTAAAGAATATCCTGTTGCCTTTCTACACTAGCAAACCGCCAGTGATTCCTCCATTCATGCCTCAATTTGGGCCTCACCAGCCCTACCCTATACATGAGCCAGTAGGCAGAGGGTCTACTTAGGTATGAACTAAACAGTTTTTCTTCCACATCAATGTGTGCATCCCACACAATTCTGCCTTGCACACATCTCTTCTGTGTACACTGCTGGGGTTGAATGGGGTGGGAATATATGTGTGTATGTGTATGCATGGCCTTTTCACCTATTGTTCTATAAGACTGCTGAGAGCCAGTATTCCCTTTTTTCTCCCCTCTGAGCACTAACAATAGCTGCAGATTATTCATTAACCTAGGCAGGTGTCAGCGCACTGCTGTGTGCACCACTGGCTGTGTGACCTTGGACAAATTATTTCCTTTCTTTGTGCCTTTAAGAAGCCCTGGTGGCGCAGTGGTTAAGTGCTCTGCTGCTAACTGAAAGATCAGTGGTTCGAACCCACCAGCTGTTATACTGGAGAAAGATGTGACAGTCTGCTTCTGTAAAGATTACAGCCTAGGAAACACTATGGGGCAGGTCTACTCTGTCTTATAGGGTCACTGTGAGTTGGAATCGACTCAACGGCAATGGATTTGGTTTTGTTTGTGGTTTGTGCCTTTGTTTCCTCACTCAAACAGTGAAGGATTGGACAGGTCTTGTTCAGCTCTGACATTCTACGACTAGTCTACTAATTTGTCTTCTACACTCACCCCCTCCCCTTGGATTCTTCTCTCTTTCCTGGCTATTTTCAGAAGAGGCTTGCTCTATATCCTTGACCCAGATGTAAAGGAACTGTTGTCATTCTTAATGTAACTAAAGCCTATCCTGCTAGGTTCCCAATGGAGAGAACCCCACCACAGAGGAAAAAGCCATTACCATGGATTATCTAATATAACGGCAAAAGCACAAATAGTAAAAGACAAAATAAGTAAATGAGACCTCATAAAAATTAAAAACTTTTGATCATCAAAAGACTTTACCAAAAAACTGAATAGACAAGCTACTGACTAGGAGAATATCTTCAGAAACCATATATCTGACAAGAATCTAATAGCCAAATTATATATAAAACTTCAACAACTTAACAACAAAAAGACAAATAACCCAATCATAAAATGAGTAAAAGACTTGAATGGACATTTCACCAAAGAGGACATTCAAATGGCCACCAAAAATGTGAAAAGACACACAGTGTCATTAGCCATCAGAGAGATGCAACTCAAAACCACAGTGAGATACCATTGTACTCCCACTAGGATGGCTAAGATTTTAAAAAAATAAAAAACAGAAAATAACAAATGTTGGTGGGGATGTGGGGAAATTGGAACACTTAGAATGCAAAATGGTACAGCCATTGTGGAAAACAGTGTGACAGTTCCTCAAAATACTAAAAATAGAACTACCATATGACTCAGCAATTCCACTTCTAGGTATATACCCAAAAGACTTGAAAACAGAGACTCAAAAAGAGACTTGTACACCAGTGTTCATTGTAGCACAGTTCACAACAGCCAAAAGGTGGAAACAACCTAAATGCCCATCAACAGATGAATGGATAAACAAAATGTGGTACATACATACAATGGAATACTACTCAGCTAGTAGGAGAAATGAAGTCTTGATACATACTACAGTATGGATGGGGCTTGAAGACATTATGCAGAGCTAAATAAGCTAATCACAAAAGGTCAAATATTGTATAACCTAACTTATATAAAAAGACAAGAAAAGACAAATGTATAGAGACCAAAATTTATTAGTAGTTACCAGGGATGGGAGTGAGGGGGAGAACGGGAGTTAATGGAGATGGAAAACTCACACTGACGAAAGGTATTGCACAGCAGATTATTGTAATTGCTGTCAATAAGTTGTGCATCTGTAAAAAGTTGAATTGACAAAGGTTGTTTGATAGATATACTTACAATGACAAAAAAATAAAAATAAAATAGCTGCTGAGGCTGCTTATGTTCAACCAAACACCTCATAGGATTTGGTTCCTTAGTTTGGAGGTTTAGGGTCATGGTTTCTTGGGACGTCCCAGTTAATTGGCCTAATAACGTGTTTAGTGCTTCTGTTCTACCTCCTAGTTTGTTGTGTAGTGCGTGGAGTCTTCAAAGCTTGCAAGCAGCCATCCAAGTCACAATAATTGGTCTTTGTTCACCTGGAGCAACAGACGAAGAAGGAGAGTCAGGAATAGGTGGAGAATATGGAATGTGTGGCTAATTGCCTCCATGAACAACAGCCTCCTTTGCCATGAGACCAGAACTGGATGGTGCCCACCTACTGTTACTGAACATTTTGATCAAAGATTCCATAGGAGAATTTCTGATCAAAAGGGGAAAAATGCAGAACAGAATTTCAAATCTTCATGGACTCCAGACCTCCTGGAACCATGGAGGCTGGATGAACCCCTGAAACTATTGCCCTGGGATAATCTTTAAACCTTAAACCAAAAATATCCCCTGAAGTCTTCTTAAAACCAAACAACAGTTTAGCTTTACCAGTAGAAAAAATTCTGCCTTGAGCGTTATGCTCTTTTAAAAACTATCTATCTATATGGGATCAAATTGACAACAGTAACTCGAAGATTAGATAGGAAACTTAGGGGGAAGTAAGTTTATGTTAATGGGGGAGGAACAACTCAGAAAAGGGGGGTGAGAGCGGTTGCACAACTCAAAGGATGTAACAGTGTTACTAAATTGTACATGTACAAACCATTGAATCGGCATATGTTTTGCTGTGTATATTCTCAACAACAACAACAAAATAAATAAAATTTAGGGGGAAAAAAAACAAAAACCTTGCCATCAAGTCAATTCCAACTCATAGCAATCCCATGTGTGTCAAAGTAGAACCGAGCTCCATAGGGTTTTCAATAGATAGAAGTAAGATCGCCAGGTCTTTCTTTCATGGTGCCACTTGGGGGGGTTAGCACTGCCAACCGTTTGGTTAGTAGCCAAGTGCAAACTGTTTGCACCACACATGGGAAGGGGAGGCCTTTCCTTGAGGTTTATCCCCAAACCACTGCTGCCACTCAGCACCTCCTTTCTTGCTTCCTCTCCACTCCTTTATTTCTGAATAGCACAGATAGGACAAAGGTGGACCATTTGAAGGCGTTTATTAAGGTCTTGGAGGAAACAAAAAGGAAATAGAACAGAGAGTAATATGCAACTTGATTATCTGCAGTACAAGTGCAGCCTCACCCAAAAACTCCTCATTGTTGAAGGAAGGGATGGTGCAGGATGTAACAGA
Organism: Trichechus manatus latirostris; assembly: GCF_000243295.1. Taxonomy (NCBI): domain Eukaryota; kingdom Metazoa; phylum Chordata; class Mammalia; order Sirenia; family Trichechidae; genus Trichechus; species Trichechus manatus. Next base: position 2,336,378 of record NW_004444118.1, on the reverse strand, counting down.
ACTGCCTCACTCTTGGTAAGCAAAGCACATACACAGTGTGTTAGTGTCCTTTACTAAAGGACTTCAGGCTTGAAAATCCACACAAAGCCCACAGGGTGTGGGAGATCTGGAACTGGAATCTCCAGTCTATGCATTTGTCTCTATGAGCAATCTCATGGAGTGGGACCTGGGACTACAGTCCTAGATTCTCAAGACTCACAATATGGTCACCCTCTTACAGGTTGGAAAAGACATTCTGTCTGGGGCTTCTGCTTGCTGCCCATCCTCTCTCCTTTTCAACAGCTCTCTGGTCCTTTTGCTTTCCTCCCAAAACTCCACTTCCTCTTGTGTTTGGCCTCCTGTAGGTCATTCTTTGATTTGTCCAGTCCCACTACTGATGGGGATGGATGAAGGGCCCCATCAGATATTAAGGTGGAGGAGGAGAGGGCCAAAGCCCTCAAAGGCAGTCTGGCTTCAGGGTAATACAATACAATCATACCCAACAAAAATAACATCCTACTAACTGATCTTCTGCACTTATTGTACTAAAATAGTATGTCTAGTTCTGCGATAGCCAGCCTCCAAGATGGCCCCCAATGATCTCTACCTCCTGGTATTCTGCCCTTAGGTAGTCTCTTCCCACATTGTATGAGGGTTGGTCTGTGTGACCAATAGAAGATGGCAGAAGTGATGCTGTATCATTTCCAAGGCTAGGTTATAAAAGACATTTTGGCTTCAATTTGCTCTCTCTATCTTGGATCACTCACTCTGGGGGAAGCCGGCTGCCATGTCATAAGGACAGCGAAGGAGCCTATGAAGAGACACAAGCAGCAAAGAACTGAGGCCTCCTACCCACAGCCGTGAGTGAGCCATTTTGGAAGCAGATCCTCCAGCCCCAGTGAAACCTTCAGATGATTGCAGCTTTGTGAGACACCCTGAGCCAAAACCAGGGTTTTAGCTCCTCGATTTCTGATCCTCAGAAACTGCGTAAGATAATACATGTTTGTTGTGTGGGAGTTACACAACAATAGATAACTAGCACATATTCTCAACCCTGAACTTCATCACAAATTACTCCTTGTACCACCATAGCCGCAATAGTTGCCAACCTTGCTAAAGGATAGGAGTGGGCTGACTTTGGGAAGTAAAAAACATCTGCCACCACAAAAGTTATGACTCCACACTCAAGGTTCACAAGCCCTTCCATCCTAGCTCCAAGCCCAGACACCATCTGAGCACCTAGCACCAGGGGTCCATATCTCAGCATCTGCCCCCTTGAAGTATAGAGAGTGAAATCCACAGAAAGGCAGGAGTTCCCTTTCCTTCCTCTTTAAGGTCCATCTGCCTGGGTACTGCCTGAGATCCCAACACTTTCCTAGGTAATTGTTAATAGGAATGTCCAGCATCTTCAAGTGATACCCAACCCTTTCACAGATGTGTTACCTTACTCTGTGGCCTCAAGAGAACAAGTGCATCAGAACACAACTCAATAAGCCTCATTAGACACAGCGCATATTCAGGGACAGGGGGATATCTCAGCACTAGGTCTTTGCTAGTGGGAAGCTGATCAACAAATTCTGCAGAGGACAGAGCAGTGGGGTTCTGAAGACGAGCAGCAGTGAAGGGAAGGAGGTATTCCAGACACACAAGGCAGGGAAGAGCCACACCCAGACAGTCGGTTACTGCCTCACAGGGCTAGGAGTCCCTGGGGTCCTCCCCAACCTTCCAGTGCCAGCACAGTGACACTGGAGTCGGAGGTTTCTTTGCTGAAAGGAGGGGCGGGTGAGATAGGGAAATGCAGCACGTTGAAGAAGGCTTTCTGCAGAGGGCATCAGATGTAACCAAATCTGACGACGGAAGAAGGGGATACAAGAGGAAGGTGTTAGAATGGCTCTCTATTCCACTATGCTTTCCCTGACAGGCTTAGACTGTGGGCAGCCCCCAGCCTGCCACATGAAAACTTCTGCTGTCACCAAGAAGGAGCTACTCTCCGCCTTTCTCCTACATCTCTCTCATTACCTGAAGCCCCAACGTGTCCCAGCCCAGGGCAAGGTGTCTAAAGATGAAATAGGGCAACTGTGGAAAGGAACAGTCCCTGCTGAACACTCCCTTCCCTCTCCCATGGATGTTTGGACTCCAAGAGAGTAGATATTCCTCTCTAAATAAATGCTGGAATCTGAAGGGGTGCAGAAAAACCTCCCTGGCCAGGAAAACCCAGGTGCCCTGTGCTGGGCCCTTCCCCATACAGGACAGCAGGTGGCAACACCAAAAGGAACTTCAAAAATAAAACCAAGCTCCCAAAAGCTTGTTTACGCACTTCCTGCACTTATACCCATGAGCTCCCTCTGCTTTCCTTCCTTCCCTCACCCTTCTTAAAACTCTGAGGACTGTCCCCTCTCCCTAAAACAAACAAACAAATCTGTTACTGTCAAATTGACTCCAACTCATGGTGACCCCGTGTGTGTCAGAGTAGAACCATGCTCCATAGGGTTTTCAATGGCTGTAATCTTATGGAAACGGCTGTGACCTTTCTTTCACGGCACCACTGGGTGAATTTCAATGCTCAGCTCCTCCTCAGTTAATGAGAAACAAATGTCAATGGTGCATAGACCCAGAAGCGGGCTTAGAAGGTATAAGTGAGAACTGGAGGTGAGGGGGAGAGTAGAGACAGTGGGTATCAATTTTTTTTTTAAACAGAGGCTCACATTTATTTCTGGTGACAACTGAAGCCTCTGCCCTTGCTCACCCAGCAACTCAAGACTGAAAGGATCTGTGCCTGGCCAAAACTTATATCCCAGGACAGAAACCTTCTCCATTAATCACATGGATTAAAGATGCCCCCAGAGCTAGGATCTAGCATCATTTTCCAGAGCCGTGATCTCATCCTTCTAAACTTGTCTGGCTTAGAAAAGACCATCTGGACACAATTATAATTTAAATGCATTTATTCCTTAACTATTAAAGTGATTCAATAACATTACAGAAATTTTACTAAATAGAGAAACATTTTTTAAAATCATCCATAGCCCCACACACTAATACCATCACAGTTATTTTAGATTCTTCTCATGGATTTTCCCTGTATTTGTGAGCATCGTATACTTAATAATTTTGCAGAGTGTTTCATCTTCTTAGCATCCCAGGATCTCAGTCCTCTTACCTATGTTTGGGGGCCTAAACATTGAGCAAATATGCCTTTTGCGCTTTAGGGGATCACATTTGGGTAAAGGAAAGGGGACCAAAGTAAATTGTTGAAGGATTAGAGATAAGGTGACCAACTGTCCCGGTTTGCCTGGGACTGTCCTGGTTTTAGTGCTGAAAGTCCTGTATCCCAGGAAACCCCCCAGTCCTGGACAAACCTGGTTGATTGGTCACCCTATTAAAAACAAGCCCCACCCGATTAAATCATTTAGTTTCAGATTTTCATTTTAATTTATATAATGACTTTTTAGCTATACCTCTTTGCCTTATTTTTAAGAGTATATAGCTTAAGAAAAGCTTATATACTCTTAATGATTGAGAACCCCAAAGAGCTTTTGTTTATGTGGGTTAGTCTATTAATATTCACTGCATTAGAATTAAAAATGAGAAAATGTTCAGACACAAGGATGCACAGACGCACATTGCATTAGTTATCAGGGACATAGCCTCTGGTAACATCACTGTTTACTCACGAGAAAATGAGAGTGAGAAAAGCCAATGATATCTTAATAACGAAAATAATTTTGACCTCACAGACCCTCCCTGAAGGGATCTCAAGGACCCCCCAGGGCCTCCCAGACCACACACTGAGAACTGTTGCTCTGTAGAGACCTGGTGCCTTAGGAATTACAGTATACATCCTTTCCCGTCTTCTTAGAGTTAATATTGTACCTACCCCAAAAAACCAAACACATTACCATCAAGTCAATTCCAACTCATGGAAACCCCATGTGTTACAGAGTAGAACTGCTCCATAAGCTTTTCTTGACCGTAATCGCTACAGAAGCAGATTGCCAGGACTTTCTTCTGCGGCACTGCTGGGTGGGTTTGAACAGCCAACATTTGGGTTAGTAGATAAGCACAAACTGTTTGTGCCACCCAGGGACCTTCCACTTCATGTGAAATGAAGGAACCTTGTAACTGTATGAGTCCCTTTAACACCTCCTCATCCTTTAAGCTATAGCTTTTGTCTACATGTTATAAATCCCACAATACGGTATTATAATTTTTGCTTTAAACAGTTACATGTATCTCAAAGAAATTAAAATGAAAAAATATAATTTATATTTACCTACAAATTTACTGTTTCTCTTTATTCCACCCGGTAGCTCTGTTCTTCCCTCTGGTTCCATGTCCCTTCAGCCTGAAAAATTTCCCTTAACATTTCTCACAGTACAGATCTGCTGGTGACAAATTCTCTTCGTGTTCATTTATCTGAAAATGGCTTTATTTCATCTTCATTCCTGAAGAATTTTTTCACAGAAAAAGCAGTTCTGGGTTGACAACTTATTTTTCTTTCAGCGTTTTAAAGATGTTATTCTGCCATCTTCTGACCTGTGTTGTTTTTGATGAGAAAACAGTGACATATAAAATGTTATTCTCTGTGTGCTGTGTGCCCTTTTTCTCTACCTGCTTTCAAGATTTTCTCTTTATCTCTGGTTTCTAGAAGTTTGATTATGATGTGCCTATGTGTACTTTTTATTTTCAGTTGTGCTTTGGGTTTACTGAGCTTCTTGAATCTGAAAATTTATGCCTTTCATCAAAGTTTGGAGATTTTAAGCCATTATTTCTTCAGAGTTTTTTTCTGCCTCATCTTTTCCATCCTCTTCTTCAGGACTTCAAGAACACATATATTAGAGGTTTTTTGTATTGTCCCATGGGTCCCTGAGTGTTTCTTCTTTTCTTTTCCCTCTGTTCTTCAGATTGGATAATTTCTACTTATTGATCTTCAAGTTCACTTACTATTTATTCTGCCATTGCCATTCTTCTGTTAAGCCCATCCAGTGAATTTTTTATTTCCTATAGTGTATCTTTCAGTTCTAGAATTTACATTTGGTTCATTTTTATAGTTTCTATTTCTCCATTGCTGTTTCCTACCTTTTTTGTTTACTATGAGCATGTTTTTCCTTACCTCTTTGAGGACAGTTATAATAGCTGCTTTAAAATTCTTAGGTGCTGCTGACTGCAACATCAGGGTCATCTTGGGGATGGTCTCCGTTGATAGTCTGTTCTCTTGAGAATAATTTGTGTTTTCCTGTTCTTCATATTTTGAGTAATTTTGGATTGTATCTTAGACATCAGGATTATTAACACATTGTAAAGACTATGGATTCTGTGATGTTCTCCCAAAGAGTATTGTTTTGTTTTGTTTTGTTTTTAAGCAGTTGAATTGGCTTAACTCAAACTGCAAACTATCTTGAGAAGAGCAGTAGCTAAAATCTATTCTCAGTTCTTCTAGTCTAATCTTAGCTAGGCTACTTGGAGTCTGCCCAATATATGCATGGTTCAGGAGAATAAGAGTAGAAATATCTAAGACACTCAAGTAGTTTTTAACCTGGTTATGAGCCAGACAGCACACAATGAGAGAACAATACACCTACACAGCCTGGAGCTCAGGGAGGTGGTTCAGAGGCTCCGTGCTATAGCCCCCCACCCCCCAGTCTATCCTAATACCTACTTGTGCTTCCAGACAGGTAAAGGTGAGCAAAAGCCTCTGGTGATGATAAAATGTGCTAGTCTCCTTCTAACCTGCCCGCCTCTCCAAGGCTCCAGAGCCCAAGTCCCCACCTCCCCACCCCAAGATGCTGATGAGTGCCATCCAAGTTCTGGCCCTGAAGACCTCCTGTGTCCACACCAGTACCATAATTACTTAGGTGGTTACATCTGCTCCTCCTGCCTGGGCTACAGGCTGCAGTGCAACAGCCACTCCTGCCTCCCTGCCAGCCAGAGAGGAGGTCCCTGTGCAAGGAAGGTGGTGCTGAAAGCAAGACAGGGTCACAGCTGTCCTGCCCTAGCCACACAGGGGACTTTGGTGGCTCACCATACACAGAACCATCAGGCTCCTTCTCCAGTCCCAAGCCCCCCAGAAGCTTCTTCCCTGACCCAACCACACCCCTGGCCCCAACACACATTGCAGCTACAAATGAGACCATGGTAAACGAGGCACTGGACATAGAGTTGCCAGAGAATGCTCAGGGTAACCAGGTTCAGATTGGGTCGTGGCCACAGCAATTGGTGAGGGTGAATGGGGCTAGTGTAGGAGAATGAGCTCTTGTAGCACAGTCACCATATTGAAGTAGCTGCAAAGTATCTACTAGGATGACCTGGGGCTCCAACCAGGACACCTTTGAGAGGGAAAGGGGGCACTATTAATAATTATCCCAGGACCACCAGTGTAAAGTGGGACCATTACAGCCAAACAGAGACATATGGTCTCCCTATCAGTGACCCTAAAGAGGTGTTCTGGAAGGTTTGGTAAAGTTATTCCATCAAACTTCAAGGAAAAGGAGGGTTAATAACTTTCGTAGATAAGGCACTAACAGTCTTGCTAGACCTATCAGAGTCACTCAGGGAAATGAAGACAATGATGAAGAGGTAGGAGCACTACTGCCTCTAAGAATTTCTTCAAGTAAGTTATTCGGGGTGGGTAAAAATAAATACTCCAGTATTGTTAGGGCTCATAGATTGGTTAGATAGTTGTATGATGAAGTGAAGTGAAACTTACTCAGAGAGACAAGGAACACAATATGGGCCCCTAAGCCTTATGATCCAGTGTCTCATCCTCCCAGGGTAGATCCCTGGGGGCTCGTGTTATGGCCCTTCTTCATGAGCAGCTCCAGCAGGTCCTGAGCTTTTACCTGCAGGTATCAGCAGGAGACTCCCTCTTCTGGGGCTCTCTTTGTCCTCCTCCCCCTGCTACAATCTGCAAGAAGTAGCCCAACTGGAACCGCTAAGGGCCATCAGGCTTCCCTGCCCACAGGCCAAAGCAGTTCACAGTCAGCCATCTTACCCATTCTAACATCCAGACAGAAGACAGGACCTCAGATACTGGCTGTACTGTCAGATGTCCAACCTGAGGCAGATTACAAGACAGAACCATGTAGACCAGGAGCTGAGGGGAAGCTTCATGCCACAGGGTGGACTCTACTCACGTTCACCCAAGATCTTCCTCTCTCTGCCACCTAATTTGATGAAGCCAGATCCTGGTGCCTCTACAGGACTACCTTTCCTCTCCTCAGCGGGCACATGGCCTGGAAAGGAAGAGCAGAGATAATGACAACCAGAGACTAGAGAGAGATTGGTAGAGACCCAAAAGCATAAAGAAATGGAAAGACAATCTTTCAGAGACTTTAAAAAAAAAAAAAAAAAGGACTGTCATCATAGCCACCACAGAATTTTCCTTCAGCTTCTCCTCCAAGTAAAGTCTAGGTGTAGGTGGGTAAGAGGCCTTCCTGGTCTTAGAGCTATCAAGCCTCCAAGACCAGTAAGTGGGTAAAACCTATCTCTAATATTTCGACTCTCCCTAAGTCAAACAACGGATAGTGTCTACTCTAGAGATTTAAAAAAGGACATGCTGAAAATGACTATATTTCCAGTAACTTTCCCCTCCTGCTACTGGAACCTTCCCCAGTCACAGCCCTGTTCCCTAGCTTGAGCCATACCCAAGTGAAAGGACCTATTTCTCAATTATAGATGAAAAGCATTATGTGTCCCATATCCCATTTGTTAACTTTCTCTTTTCTTTTGTATGATTTAAGCTTCTCAGGCCTGCTTTTTTTTTTTTTTTTTTCCTTTTCTCTTTCCACCCTGAGTACTCTGTAATAGAATTCTGGTGCTTAGTTTTTAAAAACAAGCTCTACAAATGCTAATGAAAGAGCTCTCAAGAAGATGAGAAATACTGCCTCTTATCCTACAGTTACAGAGACTCAGACATGATTCTGCTTCATTAAGTTGATTTGGATAAAGTGGTGAATCAAGAACATTCAATCTCACTAGTTTGGAAATGCACAATCCTGTTCTATACTACATTTATATCAACTTTGGAAGTGTAATTTGTATAAAGGAATCTTTTAAGGCACTCATACTTCAGAGATTATTGCTATATGTCTAGTGAAATGCAATCTATAAGCCCTAAAAGTCTGCAACTCTAGTTGGTTGTGGATAACGCATTGCTCTAGAAATAATATTTCAATTAGCCTTCTCATTTTCCAAAAAGCATAAATACTTGTGAGATTGTTATTTATTTGTTAGACCAGAAAATACCTTTGGGATTCTCTTCTTCTCCTTTCAGGCATAAAGGTAAAATCTCATTACTCTGTTTCTTTTTTTTTTCAAGCAAAGAGTTTAACAGTCTTTGATAATTTGAATTACCAGGAGGAATCCCTGCCCAGGGAACTACTAAGAAAGACAGAAGTGAGCCATGTGGGAAGGGCTGGAAGAGGAAAGGGGGAGGAAGTGGACAGAGCCTGAGTTCCATTAACTCAGAGGGGATTTGGAGTTTGGCTGTGGCTTATAGCATCCCTTTCCTGGGGATGATCATAAGGGGACAAAACCTCTGATTATAAAACCATAGCTGGGATATTTGGGGTCCCCATCTCCACTGTGGCCTTAATACTTGGGGGGAAAATAAAAATTCCCCAGCCCAGTGCCCAGTAGGAAGCTACCTACTCAGGTCAGAGACTCCCCCAGGAAGATGGAGCAATATGAGCCTTAGAGGATTGGAAACTGGCAGACCTAACACTTGCATCTAGGAGAAGGCTGAAAGTGAGGGAACAAAGGTCTGGAGAAAGGGAGGAAAGGAATATAGGTAAGGGACAAGTAAAGGAAGGGTAAGAAGGAGGAGAACATGCCACCTGGGACCTGAGCAGTGTGCTGTGGGCCCAGAGTAGAGATTACTTAATGAAATGGGGGCAAAAAGGCTTGCCTCCCAAGCTCTTCTTTGGGCTAATAAAAATAAAGATGGAGGGAGCAAGCTCTGGGAAGGAGAGGAACCCAAAGGAGTGGCACTCAAGCAAGATCCAGATCACTTGGGAGGGGGATGACCCCAAGAGAACACAGAAAGAGTTGTTTATTGTTGTTACAGAATTACAAAATATTACAGAAGCACATTATTTTCTTTTAGTTTATTTTGTATGTTTAGAGCTTCTTACTCCTTCATTAGATAGCTATGTTGCAACTATATCCGTTTTGTTGCCCTATGTGGGGTGGAGGAAGGATCTTGCAGGAGAAAAGGAAGAGGGAACCGTTAGGTCCCCAACGGGTGGTAGCAGAAAAGTACTCAGCAAAGTGATAGTGGGGTGGAGAGCGGGGTGGTTAGGGTAAGGGGGAGGAAAGGAAGAAGGTAGCTAAGAGTATATTTCTACCCATATATTCAAGATTCGACAGTACTTATTTCATGATTGTTTATATGGGTTAGGGACAGTATTAGCCACCAGTGGTGCTGAGCAAAGTAGCATAGTCCCTGCCTTAATGAAGTGTTCTGTTTGGCCTAGCGGACTGTTTGGGAGTGCCCCTAAGGGTTCCAAAAAGCCTCTTGAAAAAAGAGGTGGACCAAGGAGACCTAGAGTGGATGAGGAGCCATTCTAGGCACATGGCCACCTTTGTAGTCAGTAGAATGGAGAGATAAACAGTGAGTAGAACTATTTGATGAAGCCACTATGAGTTATGACTTCTGAGCCCCAAAAGTGTGCAGGCTTTCTAGAGGCGGCTGGAGTCCACACTCAGGTTATGACCCTGTGACCACCCATGATGCAGAATTCATCCCACACCTGGCTGACCCTCACTCCTCCCCTCCCCTTTCAGATCACAGCCAGTGGAACTGCTCCAAGCCAGTTCTGTGGACACCAGGGCTCCCTGCTAGGCAGAGTCCCTGGTCAGAGGGAGTTTGTGTTCAGGGGCTTCCTGGCCCTCTACCAAGCCATGGGTAAGTGTCCCTCCTGGGGGTGTAGGGAGGGCAACCTCTTTCCCCAGCCATGGCCCTGGGTAGCTGCCTAAGGGAGCTAGAGTGATAGCTGAGGCTGAGGGCTTAGGGACCCCTCGGCTGGACCCCATCCCTGCCCAGCCTGACCCTGCTGCGCAAGCAGCCTCCAGGGGCTGTGGGCAGAAGTCTAAAGACTACCTAAGCGAGTACCTCCTACCCATGCTCGGTGAGGAGAAAGAGAGAAGGAGGAGCTCAAGTTCACAGGTCACCAACTCTAATTTCTACAAGACGCAGGCAGATTACATAAATGAGTGGCGAGGGCCAAGTGGAGAGGTATAGCCTGATTAAAGGGGCAGCCACCATTCACAAGAGCCATCCTACTATGTGTGATGCATGCACATGATAAAAATTAGTTTTAAATGGTACAAAAGAATCAAGAGTCAGTGTCCTCCCACCCCTGATCTCAGAGGACCAGGGTGATTTTGGAGATGTTCTTCTAAATTGTGCTGGGTAAGCTATTCCTAAGTCAGACAGCAGGTGGCGCCCAACCGAGAGAGTTAGAAAAAGGGAACTCTATACTTAACTCATTTCCAGTAACTTCTCCCTCCTCCCCCACAGGGCCTTCTCCAGCCCCTCCTCCTGTATCCTCGCCTGGGCCAATTCCTCTTTCAGGTCTCAGATCCCTGGTCTCACAGTGGGGAAACTATCTCTGGAGAAACCCCCACCCCGAAAGCTGCCCAGGCAAGATGTGAGTGTGCTCCATGGGGTGGCCTAGAGGAGGAGGAAGAAAAGGGGAGGGAGAGGGGAGGGTGAGAGGGACACACACTCTGGAATTGAAACTTACTGTAGAGCCCAGCAGCCTTCCACGGGTGGTCAGGAAGAGGAACAAAACTCTGAGCCAGGAAACTAGTATATTAAATGCCCCTCACTTTTACCACCATTGCTCCCTTAGATCCCGGGGTGGAGGTGGGATTTTCTAAAGCAGAAAGCAGCCCCCTACTCTGAATGAGACCCTCCACAGAGATGAGCAACAGTAATGTCTTCAGAGGGTGGGAAACTGGCAGACCTAGAGCTCAGGCTGAGTAGGAGGCTGAACGGGATTGAGGTGAGGGAGGGGCAATAAAGGAGTAGACAGAGAAGATGCCCAGGCCTCTAGAGCTGAGGCCACAGCTAGTGACCTCTGCCTCTGCCAAGCTTCAATGCCTTAGCATCACCTGCCCCACTCCTCATATTTCCACAAGCCCCAGTCTGTATCTGTGTGGCCTCATCTTGCCCTCACCCACTCACAGGTGGTGGCTGCTCCTCTGCGGAGTCCTCCAGGCTTTCCCCACACAGGGCTTGGTCCTCTTGGCCCAAAGGCTACCCCAGAAGCTGACATCCCCTGGGTACCCAGAGCCATATCTCAAAGGCCAAGTGAGCACCACTGACATCGAGGCACCAGAGGGCTTTGTTGTGAGGCTCGTCTTCCAGGACTTCGACCTGGCGCCATCCCAGGACTGTGAGCAGGACTCTGTCACAGTGAGCTGGAGTGGGGCCCTGGAGGGGTGCTCGGGAGGAAGCCCCGCGCCTGGAGCCTACCAGGGGCGGTGGGAGGTGGCTCTGCCCTGACCACAAAGGAGGAATCAAAGAGGGTAGACGAAGAGCCTAAGTCAGGGGCACTGGGGCCAGCGCACAGCTTTCCATGAGTGTCTCTGTAGCAGCCACTATCTAGACGCACCACAGAGCAAAGGAGAGAGAGTCAGGACAGGCCCTGGCTTTTGAAATTACAAAGGGACACACAAATATTGCAAATCTACAGAGTGAAAGGGCAGGGACTCACACCTCAGTCATTAAAAGTATATCATCAAATATTTGTTGAGTGTCTGCTCTGTCAGGTTAGGAAGCTGGGCACAAAAATATTAGGTAACCATTCAAGCTTACCTTAAAGGAGTTCTTACAAGACTTCTCATGACAAGGACGTTATTCAGAATAAGGGCACTTTAAAAGCAGTACTTTATATTATCTTTTGGTTTAAATTTTATTTATATCAAAATAATACATGTACATAGCTTGAAAAATCAAAGCACAGCAAGACTTATAATGAAAAACAGCTGTCTTCCAGCCTTCTCCTCCCTACCTCTCATTGCTACCCTCAAGGGCAGTCATTTATAATTCGTCTAGTAGTTACCTTCATATGTATAAATAACATGCTTATGCTGTTATTTTTTATTTTTCATTTTTAGATACTATCTACTAACTTCCAACTATAGAAGATGACTAGCTTTAGCTCTCTGGTCTAAGGGCTGCATTTCCCCTCCCCCATCCTCCCAATTCACTTATATCATCATGTTTGGTTAAATCTATATTCATTGTTTACATTATTATTACTGTAAAATACTCACCACAAATATTGCACCCAGTGTGCAATAATTATGTTTCTTTTCTTCTCCAACTTTTGGTTTTCCCAGAAGTCAATAATTATATGGAGTTCTTGGGGTTTTTTTGTTTGCTTTTGTTTTTTCTTTTGTTTTGATTTTTAGTTTGCTTAGTTCTCTGTGTAACTAATCTCCCCAAACTCTTAGCTGGGAGTGTAAATCCCCTGCGATCATATTCGAGCACAAATCTCAGTCTATCAATCCTCCTTTTTATTGATGACATCCCATCTAAAGATCTCAGATTCCCTTTTTCAGTCTGAGTTCTTTGCTCCCTAAGGCTTCACACATCCTGGGAATTCCCTTCTCCCTCATTCTGGAGATTTCCTTTACCTGTCCTGTGTTAGACCTGAATCCCATGTCTTTATCTTTCTTAGTTTACTCCCAAGTTTTGGAGTCCCTTGGTGGTGCAAACGGTTAACTTGCTCGGCTACTAACCAAAAAGTTGGAGGTTCAAGTCCACCCAGAGGTGCCTTGGAAGAAAGGACTGGCAATCTACTTTGGAAAAATCAGCCATTGAAAACCCTATGACTAGTAAAGAATGTCTGCCTTGAGCATTGCGCTCTTTTAAGATCCATCTGTAGGGAATCAAATTGACAACAGCAACTTGAAAGATTAAATAGAAACTTAGAAGGCAGTGAGTTTTTGTTAATAGGGGAGGAACAACTCAGAAATGGAGGATAAGAATTGTTGCACAACTCGAAGAATGTAATCAGTGTCACTAAATTGTACACATAGAAACTGTTGAAGTGGTGTGTGTTTTGCTGTGTGTATTCTCAACAACAACAAAAAATAAAATAAATTATAAAAATAAGTAAATAAAAATAAAATAAAAACCAAACCAAAAAAGAAAACCCTATGGCGCACAGTTCCACTTCGACACACATGGGGCCACCATGAGTCAGAATAGACTCAGTGACAGCTGGTTATTTTGGGGTTTTTCGTTTTTGTTTTTTGAAGGAGCACATTCCTCAGAAAGGGTACATGGGAGGTCAATTTTAGAGGATCTTAAATATCCCTAACTGCCTTATTTCTACGCTTACAGTTTGTGGATGATTTGTCTGGATATAGCATTCTAGGTTGGAAGCCATTTCTCGTAATTTTGATGATATTATCTTCTAGTTCTAGTGTTGTTAAGAAGTTTTATCCTTAGTTTTTCCTCTCTAGAAACTTTCGGAGTATTTTCCTTATTCCCAGTGTTCTGAATATCGTTATAATGTGTCTTGATGCAGGTCATTTTTCGCTCATTGTTCAGGGCTCTTGAAATCCAGAGATTCTTTTAATCTAGTCCTTCAATTCTGGGAAATTTCTTATAGTATTTCTTTAATCATTTCCAGACGTCTGCTTGCTTTATCGTGCCTTTCTAGAACCCCTCTAATTCAGCTGTTGTATATTCTGGATTGATTCTCTAGTTTTATTACCTGTCCTGTTTTATTTTCCAACTCTTGGTGTTTTGTTCCACTTTCTGGGAGATTTCCTCATCTTTAAATCCGACTGTTTTGATTAATGTTTTATGCCTGCTAACATTTTTTCCCCCTTAAAGGCTCATTCTTACTTTCTAAATGTGCCCTTTTAAGGAAACTTTTTCTTGTTTCACAAATGCAATATCTCCTTTTTTTTCCCTCTTTGGATATTAATTATATTTGGGGATTTTTTTAAATGTTTCTTCTGTTCCTTGTATTATCTCTGCTTCATCCAAGTTCCTTTTTACTGTTTGCTTGTTTTGGTCTCTGCTTTTCATGTTAGAGACTTTCCTGCAGTGTCTGATAATCCTTGGCTGTCCACTCATATTTAAGAGTGAAGCACTACAATGCTGACTAGAAGCTCTGTGAGGCAGTGATGTCACTAGGGTTGTCACCCAGTGCGGTAACTCGTGGTGTCACCCCTCCGCTTCCATGGACCCCTTCCCATACCAGACCATATAGAATCCTTAGTAATGTTTATTATCAATTTTAATCATAGAGTAATATATGATATAGTTGTAAATTCCTTAAATGTAATATTTCCTAGATTATATGAATACTAACAACAAAACTGTTTTGTAAAATCTTTCTACATTGAATTACAACATCATTAGTTACAACATTACTAGTAACCGAGTGAAAGAGTTTTTTATTTTTCTCCTTTTCCTGTAATTGCTACTTCATTCTCAAAAAAAGTTCTTGATATAGGTTCACGAATGCTAATTACCACAACGTCGCTAAAACACCAGAAAATTTGACAAAATCAGCGACTATAAAAACACTGGCAGCAATGAAAACAACAGCGCATGCTTATAGCGTGTGCATATGAAACCACATGATTGGAAACATCCTTGTAACTGGATAATAATGACAGCTCTGACTGGGATGGCATTAAAAGGTTCAAAAAGTAAATTAGCCTTGTAGATATATTGATACATGCAAGCTGGGCTTACGAAAGTGTTTTTGTTGTTACAACTAACTACATGGACATTTTTATTAAAAAAAATAATCAATTGCTGCTGAAACACTGCGCAGAAATTTTATAGACAGTCGTTTTGGTGGACCCCCTCTGACAGTGTCCCTTGGTGTTGTCCACACCGCCTGTACCCCCTTAGTGACGCTACTGCTGTGAGGAGAGCTGAAATGTGTCAAATGATAGGCTTGAAAATAAGGTTATCAACAAGGTGGCCTAAGTGTGTTATTGAGGACCTCCCAAATGTCAGTATGTAGATGTATTTTCTTTTGGGACAACCGGTTTCTTCAGAGAGGAATCCTCCAGTCTCCTGCCAGCATTCTGGTAAACAACCTGGGAAAGGGCTGGAGATGGGGTGGGGGGTGGTTGTGTCTCACTGCAGACTTTCACTTAATCCCTCTGTTTTCAGTACTGGCCTTCATCCCCTCTTTCAGGTCTGTCTGTGACCCCCAAGTCCAGGGTTCCTGGTTCAAGCTCAGGTCTCCTGCCAGAGTGGGGCAGAGGGACTTGCCTGAATGCATAGGGTAGGTAAGGGGAACTAGGGTCTGAGGTCTCTCTACGTAGGCTTTCTGCAGTCTTCCTCTTGTCAGCGCTGCCCTCATCCCCAACCTCAGGGGTTCTTGGTTCCTTGCATTTCTGAATCTTTCCAGGATTCTTGCTTTGTGTTGGCTTTCACCCTTGCAGACTCAGGATGCCTCTTGTCCATCTCCGTTCTATCTTCCATCTGCGGTCGTCTCTTCTCACTTGTTTGTCTTTGATTATGTACTCCTTTTTATCCCTTTGCTGTTGTATTAGTGGGGTTTGAGGCAGAAGAGGAGATAAATTCATGCATTTATTGCTTCAGGTTTAACCAGAAGTCAGAACTATATTCAATTCAGCCTATGTCTGTTGAGCACCTACCATTAGCCTTGTTCCTATTGGTCCTGGAAAATTTTAATCCCAGCCTCACTCTTCCGTTATCATTGTGGGAGTTCAAGCTCTGGAACAGGATTCCTCTCTCCCCTGTGCAGCCAGAGCAAGTCACACACACACACGCACAAACACATACACACACACCTCTCAACTGCAGAAATCAGCACGTTGTAGTCTATTCATGTTTTACTTGTCAGTATCCTCAGCCAGACTGTGTGGGCTTCTCAGTATCACAACTGTGTCTTATTCATATTTGTATCTCCAGCACTTAGCACAGTATCTCCCACATAGTACATAATCAAACGTTTGTTGAGCAAATGAAAGAATGGATGAAAGCCATGCTTACCATGTGTGCATGACAAGAATAAATTTTGTATGAGCAGTTATTATTACCCTCGGCGCTGCTCTTGGTGCAGATACCGGAGAGCTCCCATAGGATGTTGTGTTGTCCTAGCTGGAAGAGGCCTCACAGACCATTTTATAGGAGGTCTCATTTTATATGAGGGGAAACTGAGATCTGGGACAGTTAAGAAACTCCCCTTGTCACACAGACAGTTAGGAGCAAAGTCTGGAATTTAACATAGGCTTATGCCTCTCAGTCCTGGGTTCATTCTACCTTGCTAGTTAACCTTTGTATTAGCTTCCTAGGGCTGTGGTAACAAAGTACCATAAACTGGGTGGTTTAAAACAACGGAAATTTATTGTTTCTCTGTTCTGGAGGCTACAAGTCCAAAATCAAGCTGCTAGCAGGGCCATGCTCTCTCTGGAGACTCTAGGGGAAGACCCTTCCTTGCCTCTTCATCATTTCTGGTGGTTCCTGGCAATTCTTGGCTTGTAATCGCATCATTCCAAACTCTGCCTCCATCATCCCATGCCTGTCTTCCCTCTGTGTGTCTCTGTATCTCTTCTCCTCTTTTATAAGGACACCAGTCATATCAGATTGGAGCCCACTCTAATTCAGTATGACCCCATGTTAACTAATTACATCCACAAAGACCCTGTTTCCAAATAAGATCACAGTCACAGGTACCAGGGCTTAGGACTTCAACATATCTTTTTGGGGGACACAATATAACACATAACAGACTCCTAAGTGATTTTGTTTAGCTAACAATTCATGAGGATGATAAAAAAAAGAAAACTGGAGGGTTTTACAACAGAGTACATCAGAAAAGGACGTTTTCCTGTAGCAAAATGCTTCCTCCCCAATATATATGCTTCTTAAATGTAGTGAGTTAACATTTGTTACTGCTGTAAGGAAAAAACAGTATTGGGACATGCCCAAGCAAGGCATTTGGGGTAACTGAGAAATTTTCTTCATGCCAGCGTTTACCCAGTTAATACTAATCACAGTGAGATGGGCTGCATGGAATCTTAAAGGAATGAGATCTGGGGAGAATAAAGGAATGAAGAGCTAGGAAGAACCCAGGATATATGGTTTAATATCAAAGTCACAAATAAATGAACTAAGCAGTGAGCAGTGTGCCTGGAATAGAGATTAATCGTGAAGCTTGGGCCAGGGAATGCCTTCCAAGTTACCCTCCGTTTGGGGCTCAGAACCACAGAAAGGGATTTAAGCAGGGCGAGGTAGTCAGAAGGAGATTGAGTACCATACTATGTACATTTTGTGCTCTGAGATTCCTGTACATTGTGAGGGCTTCATTTACAATCCATAAGATAAGAGGGGGAATACTCAAAACAAGGAGAATAGGAAAGGTCAGGAACCCCAGGGACTCAAACCTTTCAAGAGGGTCTCCTTGCTTCAAAGATAAGGGCCATAGAAATTTACTTAGAGAAGTGGAAGGTGATGGAGAGGGGGAACCAGTTGGGAGGGAGTTAGTCTGTATATGATGAGTCGATGATGACTCGAAACTGTGGTGCTATAGACAGCATGTTGAGCACCAGGGACTCAAGTCATGAGCAAAAAAGATGAAGTCCCTGCCTTCTTAGAGCTTATGGTTCAGTGGACTGTTAGAGGAACCCTGAGATTCACAAGGAGCTTCTTGAAAGAAGGCAAAGATGGTGGGCTTTATGAGATAATTATGGTAAGCTAAAGAGATAGTCTAAGTGTGAGATGTCTGGAAGAATCTTGGGAGTCAGTAATGGAACAGGAAGTTACTTGAGGAAGGCTTCACAGGGTATGGCTTCAGAGCCCCAGAGGTATGCAGACTCTCTAAAGGGAACTGGAGTCTACACCGATGACTCGACCCTGTGACCACCCATGATGCAGAATTCACCCCACACCTGCCTGACCCTCACTCCTCACCTCCCCTTTCAGATCACAGCCAGTGGGACAGCTCCAAGCCGGTTCTGTGGGCAGCAGGGCTCCCTGCTGGGCAGTCCACCTGGTCAAAGGGAGTTTGTGTCCTCAGGAAGAAGGCTACAGCTGAACTTCCACACAGATGCCTCCTTGGAGAACAGGACCACCTGCCTCCACAGGGGTTTCCTGGCCCTCTACCAAGCTGTGGGTGAGTGTCCCTCCTGGGGGTATAGGGAGGGCAACCACTTCCCCCAGCCATGGCCCCTAGGTAACCTAAGGGAGCTAGAGCGACAGCTAAGGCTAGGAGCTTAGTGATCCCTGGGCTGGGCCCCATCCCTGCCCAGCCTGACCCTGCTGAGCAAGCACCCGCATTAAAGGGCAGCCACTGCTCAGCTCCAACACCCCAGACAGGCCCATTGTATGCAGATCATCTCATTTTCCAAGAAAAGCCAAAAATCCAGATATATAAGTGAAATTCTAGATTTTTGAGTGGTGACTCAGATTTGTTTTAAGATAATACATGTATATGATAAAAAAAATTTTTTTAAATAAAAAGACACTATGATAAAAACAAAATCCGTCTGATCTTTGACTCTTAGTCCCGTTACTCTGTCCAAAAATAACCCCATTCTCCATTTCCTGAGTATTCTTCCGAAGACATTTTGTGTCATTCAAATATAAATACTGTGTGTGTGTTGTATACTCTACACAATGTACAAAACTTAACCATTTTTCACTCAGTGATATATCTTAGAGACCCCTTCATATGAGTATAGTTAGCATTGCCTCATTCTTTTTTAATGACCATATAATAGTCCTTTGAGTAATGTGTCATACTGTATTTAATCAGTCCCCCACTAGTAGATATTTTGTTGTCGCAAACAGTGTTGCTGTGGATATCTTTGTATATACATCTTCGAGCACGTGTAAGAATATCTTTAAGGCAAATTCTTAGAAATAGAAATGCTGGGTCAAAAAATGTTTACATTTTTTAATTTTGATATTGCTAAATTTTCCTCCAAAAAGGTTTTGCTAATTTTCATTCCTTCCAACCCTGTATGAAGGTACTTGTTTCCCCATACCCTATTTACCATGCTATTTTCAAACTTTCTGATCATTGACAATCTGACCAATGAAAAACAGTTAAAATGTTTTCTAAGAAAACATTGTGCAGGCCAAGCTAAATATGGCCCTGGCCAGAACCAGCTCCTGGATTGCCGGTTTGCAACTCTGTCCGAGGTCCTAATGACTGCTGTTTTCTGATAGGTGTGAATGATAGTCAGCCCATCAGCCAGGCCAGTGAGAGCTCCGAGGCCATCAGCCCACGTGGGGACAACTCCTCCAAGATCCAGAGCCATTGCCAGGAGCCATATTATCAGGCGATGCTAGCAGGTGAGTACCCGCCTGCTGAGATACCCATTCCCATGTGCCACACTCCCACTACCAAAAGTCCTGAGGCCCTGTGGGAACCTACTCTTTTAGCCCAACACTTCCCAACTCTGAAACTTTTTTCTTTGCCTTTCCTCATTTCACTCCTCAGGAACAACCCAGGGCACCTGGAAGCACAGACAGAATAGGGAGGAGGCGCCTCAGTGTGTGCCTGGTGAGTAGTGACCTGCCCAGCGCTGTCCTTATGGCCATTTCCCAAACAAGCCTTGGCTATAGCTGCGACCTGTGGGAATTGAGAATAGGGGAGGGGGAGATAGATGGGGTTAAAGGAAAGCCTTGGGATAAAAAAGAGAAATATAGGCAGAAGGTGAGAAAGAAAAGGAGAATCAAGAAGGCCCAAAGCAGGAGAGGCAAGGGGCTTGTCCCTTATTCTTTAAGGGTCAAGAGACATCTGAGAAGGTTAAAGAATGAAAGAAGTTAATTAGATACCAAAGTGAAGGAGGAGGGACAGAATAGTTGACATGAGAGAAAATTCTGTCTTTGTATGGTCTGCTTTAAGGATATACACACAGCCTCTCTGCTTCCAAAATATCTCCCTACCTAGACGCCACAGCGCCAGAAAGTTCACCTTTTTAAAAATTGTTTTTTAGTTGAGATAAAATTCATATATCATAAGATTCACCATTTTAACTACTTCAAAGTGTACAATTCAGTGTTTTTAGTGTATTCACAAGTCTGTGCAAGTATCACCACTATCTAATTCCAGCACATTTCCATCACCCCAAAAAGAAACCCTGTACCTCCAATTCTCCCCTCCTCCATCCCCTGGCAACCACTAATCTACTTTCTGCTCTATAGATTTGCCTATTCTAGATGTTTCATATAAATGGAATCATACAATATGTGGTCCTTTGTAACTGGCTTCTTTCACCTAGCACAGTGTTTTCAAGGTTCATCTATATTGTAGCATGTATCAGTAAATAGTTCATTTCTTTTTATGACTGAATACTATTCCACTGGATGGATGTATCACATTTTGTTCATCCATTCATCAGTTGATGGACATTTGGGTTGTTTCCACTTCTTAGCTGTTATGAATAAGGCTACTATAAACATTCTTTTATATACCTAGGAAGGTCCCTAGGTGATGCAAACAATTTATACTCAGCTATTAACCAAAAGGTTAGTGGTTAGAATCCACCCAGCAGAACCTCAGAACAAAGACATGGTAATCTGCTTCCGAATGGTCACAGCTATTGAAACCCCTGTGGAGCACCGTCCTACTCTGACACACATGGGGTCACCATGAGTTAAATCGACCCAACAGCAAAAGGTTTGGGTTTTCTTTATATACCTAGGAGTGCAATTGTTGGGTTACATGGTAACTCTATGTTTAACTTCTTCAGAAACTGCCAAATTGTTTTCCAAAGTAGCTGTACCATTTTACATTCCCACCTGCAATGTGTCAGGGTTCAAGTTCACCATTTTTTAATCCTTTTTTTTTTTTTTTTTTTCAGTTAAGCATTGCCTTCCTAACCCAGTCTGAGTACATTTCTCAGACTTTACTTCCGGTCCACAGAAAGCTGTATGGGCATGCTGTAGGCTCCTAGTGCTTTGGGAGTGGGTTGGAGGGTGGGTGGTTGTGGGAGATGTTGTGAATGAGGAAATGACACAGAAAACAGAGACAAGAGGCACTGAAGAAAACTCTACCTGTTGTTTGATTTTGCCCAGTGATGGTCCCATCAAGTGTCTAAAAGAGTGCCTTAAAGATGGGTGAGGAGGCAGGAGGGGAAGCCCAGCAGAGCCCGCCCTAAGCATGTCTTCATCTGTGCTCTCTACCTCTCAGTTCACTGTCCTGAGTCCTATACAGGACATGCACCCAGTACCGTCTGACTTGATTTGCTGTTCATGTCTGTCCATCTGGCCCACACCTGTAAGTCTGCAAGAGAGTGTAGAGTCCTTCTGGCCCAGTGCAGGGCCATATCTGGGACCTTCCTTGCACAACCTACCTGGACAACACTTCACAGAAAGGGGTCTTTAATAAATACATCTTAATGCAGCCGTGACTTTTCACCCTTCCCTCTCTTCTCTCCAGTGTGTGGACGACCAGTCTCTCCCATCACCCAGAACCAAGAATCCCTTGGTTCTTCCAGAGCTCAGTTGGGCAACTTCCCCTGGCAAGCCTTCACCAGTATCCACGGCCGTGGAGGCGGAGCCCTGCTGGGCGATAGATGGGTCCTCACCGCTGCCCACACCATCCATCCCAAGGACAGCATCTTCCCCAAGAAGAATCCGAGTGTGTATGTGTTCCTGGGCCACACAAACATAGATGAGATGCTGAAACTAGGAAACTATCCTGTCCGCCGCGTCATCGTGCACCCAGACTACCATCAGAATGAGTCCCACAACTTCGACGGGGACATTGCTCTCCTGGAGCTCCAGCACAGTGTCCCCCTGGGCCCCCATGTCCTCCCAGTCTGTCTACCTGACAATGAGACCCTCTACCTCAGTGGCCTGTTGGGCTATGTCAGTGGGTTTGGTGTGGAGAAGGGCTGGTTAACTACTGATCTGAAATACTCAAGGCTGCCCATAGCCAAAAGGGAGGCCTGTGAGGCCTGGCTCCGAAAGAGGCAGCGGACTGAGGTTTTTTCTGACAACATGTTCTGTGTAGAGAATAATATGCAGCAGCAGAGTGTCTGCCATGGGGACAGCGGTAGCGTCTATGTGGTATGGGATGATTGTGCCCATCACTGGGTGGCCACGGGCATTGTATCCTGGGGCATCGGGTGTGGAAAGGGGTATGACTTCTATACCAAAGTGCTCAACTATGTGGACTGGATTAAGAGAGTGATGGAGGGGAAAGACTGACCCTGGGGCATCTCAACCTCAACTGACCCTGGTGACAACCAGGGACCAGCACTGTGGAGGCCCCATAAAGAGAAAGTGGTCTTAATTGCATTTCATTTCTGAAACATTACAAAGCCCCTTTAGTCACCCTTTAAATATCCAAGCCATTGGCTTCACCACTTATCACAACTTCTGGATGCAAGTATAGTAATAGCTCCTTTTTTTTTCCTCCACATCTTCTATATGCCAGGTGCTTCACATATGTTATTTCATTTAATCCTCACACTGAGTTTGCAAAGGGTGTGTTATTATCCACATTTTACAAATGAGGAAACTAAAGCTCAAGGAGTAAAATGACTTGCCCAAGTTCCACAGCTGGTATGTGCCTGCAAAGGCCACATTCTTTCCCGTATGCCATGATACCTCTCAGTTGTCCTCAAGACCTACTGTATCTCCCACTTCCCTACTTTCCCTTCCAACTCCTCACACCCTTACAGAGTCTCCCTCCCTGGGAATTCCTGCTTCAGTGAAGACAACAACACCTGGCTCACTCTCTCCATCAGCAGGTCTCCTACATACACACCCCAGTGCTCCTGGACACCCCAGTCTGTGCTCCTGTCAGTGAACCCCTTGACCTTGTCTTCGGGGGGCACTGCTACACCTGAGAAGACCAACTGTTTAATTTTCAGTGATGACTTGAAATGATTTACAGTAAAAAACACAAATAAACCAAATGATGTAACCATTCAAGTGGAAAGAGAAAATGAATACCATAAAACAGATAGGAGAGCAAATTTTGTTAGCCATGAGCATCAAGTTAGCTACTATGATTAAAGGTTAAATTTATCTTAAAAACGATAGCAGGATTCAAAATTGTGCGTACCTGTGATTACTTCTATTTTTTAAACCTAAGCACAGTATGATAGACTATAGAAAAAACTCTCAAAATCTTAAACAGATGTTATTGTAGGTGGTACAGTTTTGGCTGCTTTGTTTTCCCCCTACTCTTCTTTACCTGTCAAACTTTGTTTAAAGGGCATTGTCTTAGTCATCTAGTGCGCCTATAACAGAAATACAAGTGGATGGCTTTAACAAAGAGAAACTTGTTCTCTCATTCTAATAGGCTACAAGTCCAAATTCAGGGTGCCAGTTCCAGGGGAAGGCTTTCTCTGTCGGCTCTAGAGGAAGGTCCTTGTGACGCATCAGTCTTCCCTTAGTCTGGGCATCTCAGCGTAGGAACCTCAGGTCCAAAGGATGCGCTCTGCTCCCGGCACTGCTTTCTTCGTAGTATGAGGTTGCCATGTGTCTCTGCTTGCTTCTCTCTTTAATATCTCAAAAGAGATTGGCTTAAGACACTATCTAATTTCGTAAACCTCATCAATATAACTGCTGCTAATCCATCTTATTACATCATAGTGGTAACATTTACAACACATAGGGAAATCACATCAGATGACAAAATGGTAGACAATCATACAATACTGGGAATCATGACCTAGCCCAACTGCTACACACATTTTTGGGGGGACACAATTCAATCCGTGATAGGCATGTTTTATTTTATTATTTAAAAATAAAAATTAATTTTTATTAATGAGCAATAATATTTTTATTTTTTTTATTATTGAGATGAGCTTCTCCCTGCCAAGGTTATACATAGACATATATTTCACAGAGGGAAACCTATCATCACTTTAAGAGAAAAAGTTTTTCCTCCCTAGAATCAAATTCTAAGAGAAATGACCAGTATAACAGACAATGTCTTCAGTACCAGTGTTATGCAGGAGCAATCTTTATATGGTTGTTTGTTCTTTCCGAGCTTGGTATAAGTCAACAGCATAACAAAAACGTGTGAGCAAATGTTCTGGTTATTGAACAGAGTGGGGGCTGGGCTGTTTGTCACTTTGCAGCCGTGTTGCCTGATACCAGGACAGAACTGAGCGCCCTGGGGATGGATGCAAGAGCTTCAGCTAAGACTTAACGTTCTTGGACCACTATCTCCTTACCTCTACCATCCTGTTCTGTTCTGTGTATACACACACACACACACACACACACACACACACACTGCAGCCAGGATGATAATGTGCAATTTGCTACACAAGATTCTCCTTCCTTCTCATCTTCTGACTGAATCTTATCCTCTCCCCTATCTTTTGTCTTTCCTGCTCTGACACGCCAATCGTGAATCAGCCCTGCCATCGGATTCATCCCTCAGCTCTGACACATAAGCCTGCTGGAGAAACCCTTAGTTGATCTTGCGCCTTCCCTGTGCCTACTCACTAACTACACTCAGGGTCACTGCCCATCTTCCCAAGTCTTTGCAATCCACTGCCTGAGAGAGTATCTGCCTGTAAATGGATGCAAGGATGGGTGGATGGATGGGTTAATCTAATAGGGGCAACAAGCAGGACAGCCTATGAATGCATAAGAATTCAGAGGTCTGCTCTGCAGCCTGCCTCCTCATGGGGTAAAGTGCCATAGGGTATTTGGAGTCATGGAGAATTGATCAAGAAAGGCCTCCAGAAAGAGCCAAGTTTTAAAAGAGGACACTATAGCCTGGTGGACAGAAGAGACAAGAGCCCCTACTGCCTCCCAGGGGCTGGACTTCCTCTCAGAAAAGCTAAGTCCAGAAAGGAGCAAGTCACTGTGGGTCCACATTCACACCCTCTGCTTAGCCCTAGCTAACTGCAACCCTTGGGGGCTCAAACTCTGGACAAGGTGCTGAGGAAAAGAGGATGTTTCTACCCCCTCCTCACTGCCATTACTTCTCTAAGAGTCAAGTCTGCAGGCCTGAGTTTACTGAGGTGGGAGGGAGGGTCTCAAAACAGACCTCAAAACAGACAGCTTTAGGGTTGCCCCGACATGGCAATCCCTATTCTACATCTAGGTGTCATTCAAGAGTAAAGGAGGCCAGTGCCTCAATGCAACTAAATTCCATTCTCTTCTGTCCACTTCTGAGCTGCACTCCCCAGCCCCATTGTTCTGTCACCTCATCCTGGGCACTGAAACCCTGGCCATTCCCAGGCCAGGGCTGCTAGGTGACTAAGGACAGGAAGAACAGGGTAAATGGGAAAGAGCAGAGTCACCCTACACCCTCTTCAACCTGTGATTTCCCATTGCCCTTTGGGTAGGAACCTGGTACACACAGCAGCAGTCCCTAGGAAAGTCCCTGGGAAAAGGGAGAATTCAGATCTGGGTTTGGAAACCGAGGAGTCTGGGCCTCCAACCAAAGGCTTCCCTGTCCCTAAAAATTCAGACCCATCTCCTTAGAGCTTCCCCAAGTAGGCCAGCAGGTGGCACCACCAACAGGGACTTCAAAACCAAAAGTAAATTAAAGTGGAAACTCAGATTTTTTTGTTTACGCAAATAGTTCATTCCCTACAACATTCTCCGGGAATGGTCCCCCCTCCTCCCACCTCCAGTCATTCCCTCCGCCTTCTCTGCTCTGCACGACAGCTCTCTCCCTCAACAGAGAGCGCATGAACTCTCCCTCAACACAGAGCTCATGAAGACGCTGTCAGGAGAGGCAAGGATCTAAGCACAAGCCTTGAGAAATGTGAGTAAGGCTGATGGGGACCAAGGAGGGAGCGAGAAACCAAGCGGGAGACTCTTGGGCACAGAAGGCCACCCCACTCCCAAATTTTGACTTGGGAAGACAGGACCACCCTTCTCCTCCCCATATACCAAATCTATTCCAAGGTGCAGACGGGTGCACACACACAAACACAAACCCCAACCCTCCTCCTCAGAACAAAAGGAGATCTTAGACATATGAGGGGATGGTCACATTCCTTGTCTTCCTCCAGCTCATAGCAGGGGAGCAGCCAAGACAAGGGGACCCACTTTGCCCAGGAGGAGTATCCTCTGTGTGTGTTTCCCATACTCTGCAGGCGGTTTCTCCCAGAGGCCTTTGCTGAGCCTTTGGGAGCCTTCTCAA
Source organism: Trichechus manatus latirostris (assembly GCF_000243295.1). Classification (NCBI taxonomy): domain Eukaryota; kingdom Metazoa; phylum Chordata; class Mammalia; order Sirenia; family Trichechidae; genus Trichechus; species Trichechus manatus. Next base: position 2,310,303 of record NW_004444118.1, on the reverse strand, counting down.
AGAGCCATGACGGGAAACCCTCACCCTCAATTAAACTGGTTCCAAGCCAGTCCTGTTCCAGGAAAGGGCCACATCTGGGAGGGGAGGGGAGTGATGAGGCAGGGGAGGAGGATGGAGAGTGAATCGAAGGGAGTGTGCTGACCTCTGGACCGGACTCTGCCCTGTGGAGGAACATCCAATGTCGCAAGCTGCACAGATCGGCCCCCCTCCACCCGCCCGCACCTGGAACATCTATGTAAGATCTAGAAGGGGCAGAGAGGAACATGTTGAGTGTTATGACCATCCCATCTCCTGGCCTAGCCACCCTCCAAACGGCAAGGGTGCTGCACCCCTCTAGCCCTACAAATACCCTATTTCTTTTCGGCAGGTGGCTCTCTTACCTCCTAGTGGCAGGCCTGTTCTGCAGCATGGGAGGCTCCATCTTCATCCCTCAGAAGCTCTTTGGGGAGGTGACTTCCCCTCTGTACCCCAAGCCTTACCCCAACAACTTTGAGAGAACCACTGTGATCACGGTCCCCCAAGGATACAGGGTGAAGCTCGTCTTCTGGCAGTTTAACCTGGAGCCTTCTGAAGGCTGTTTCTATGACTATGTCAAGGTAGGAGGGCAGGTTGGGGGGCAGAGGGGAGACTAAGATGGCTTAGTGTGGAATACGAGGTCTTGTGCTCTAACAGCCCTGTACAGCCCTCCCCACCCCTGACAAGCCCCAGACCCGTGAAGCTGGTGGCCGAGTGGAGTTCTAAGACCAGCTGATGTCATGGATGGGGCATTCACTGGTTTTAGAGACGCTCAGAGAGCACTGAGGGGAGAAACACAGAGGAGGAAGGTACAGGCTCCACTCTTAGGAAATACACTGTCTACAGGAGACAGAAAAACCTTCCCCACCCGCTTACTTGCTGGGAGTCTTTGGAAAACCACTGTGCCTCAGTTTCTCTCTTTTCATAGAGAACATGACTATGGCTGCCTGTATCAACAGGAATATGGGGAAGAGAAATGTGTGTGGCAGCAGCTTGAGCATAGCCCTCGTCAAAGACAGTGGGCTTTGTCCCCTCACCTCTATAACAACCAAGGGTACCTTCCCAGTCCCATCTTTCTATATTCAACAAAAATGAGATTCCAGATTCAGGATTCAAGTAGAGCCTACAAATATCCAATAAATGTCGTTCTCAGGAGACCCTTCCGCAGGTTATGAGAGAGTAACATGAAAATGGCACATCTTCCTAGCCCAGAGGATTTGGAAAGTCTGTTGTTTTTTCTTTTGTTTTGTTTTGCGGGGAGGGGGGCCTTGGTGACAGGAGTAGTGAGGAGTAGGGTAGGGTAGAAAAACCTCTTCTTCTTCTTCTGAGGGATTGAGGAATCTGTCGGGTAAAGAGTTAAGAGAAGCTAGACAATGCTTGCTGATGCTAAGGCTGGTGGGTCTCAGAGAACACCTTTAGCTGAACAAAGGAGGCATAGCTGGGCGTAAATGGTTTGAATTAGATGAGGGAGAGTAAGAAGGTAGAAAATAAAGCAGACTAGTGCAGGCACTAGGAAGGATAAAGGACCGGTAGAGACAACCAGGATTCCAGTGGAAGAAGGACATGAGAGGTGGTGGGAATGAAGGAATGTCTGAAATGTGCTTACCAAAACCAAACCGAATCCACTGCTGTCGATTCCGACTCATAGTAATCCTGTAAGACAGAGAAGAACTGCCCCATAGGGTTTCCAAGGCTGTAAATCTTTACAGAAGCAGACTGCCACATCTTTCTGCCACAGAGTGGCTGGTGAGTTTGAACCTCTGACCTTTCATTTTGCGGCCGAGCATTTTAACCACTGTGCCACCAGGGCTCCTCAAAATGTGCTTAGGGGAGTACAAAAAAGGGAGGGGTCATGTACCAGGCTCAGAATAACATACAAAGGGTTAGTCAGTGGGAGATTCAGGTAGACAGATGAAAGTCACCTGGGGAAGTTTGCAACCGGCAGAGTGCAGCAGATAATGACCAGCTGTGGGACAAGGACAAGAGAGAGAGGACCTTCCACTGGTACCCATCAACCACTTCTTCCTCCCCTTTGTCCTTCCTCCACCAGATCTCAGCTGACAAGAAAAACCTGGGGAGGTTCTGTGGGCAGCTGGGTTCCCCACTGGGCAACCCCCCTGGGAAGAAGGAATTTATGTCCCGAGGGAACAAGATGTTGCTGACCTTCCACACGGATTTCTCCAACGAGGAAAACGGGACCATTATGTTCTACAGGGGCTTCCTAGCCTATTATCAAGCTGTGGGTGAGTGGTCCCAGGAGGAAGCCATTTCTTCTGGCCTCAGTTGTATTGAATGGGCGCCAGTAAAAGAGAATCTTAAATCCAAATAAGCTGAAAGCCTGGCCTTACTTGTTCCTTCCCTCAAGAGAGCTTTTTCCAGAAGAGTCCTGCCAACTTGAGCTCTGTTCCTACTGGGTAGTTCCCAGAGGTCCCGGTGGCCAGGAGCTGACTTTGTCTTTAGGCCTCTGGTGATTGACCCCTCTGAGACCAGAGCCACCGCAGAAGTCCCCGGATAGGAATCTAACCATTCCTTGCTGAATCCTTTCCAGACCTTGATGAATGTGCTTCCCAGCCCAACTCTGTTGAGGAGGATCCCCAGCCCTGGTGCCAGCACCTGTGCCACAACTACATTGGTGGCTACTTCTGTTCCTGCCATCCAGGCTATAAGCTTCAGACAGATGGGCATTCCTGCCAGGGTAAGGGCAGGTGGAGGGAGGCAGGGACTGAGCAAGGGCTTTCTGGGCCAGGCAGAGAGCCTGCCTGTGACTCCTGCCTGGCTCTGCTCTCCCAGCTGAGTGCAGCAGTGAGCTGTACACAGAGCCATCTGGCTACATCTCCAGTCTGGAGTATCCTAAGCCCTACCCCCCTGACCTGCGCTGCAACTACAGCATCCGGGTAGAGCGAGGCCTCACCCTCCACCTCAAGTTCCTGGAGCCCTTTGAAATTGATGACCACCAGCAAGTACACTGCCCCTATGATCAGCTGCAGGTATTCTTACCTCCTGAAAGACCCCTTCCTCTCTTTTCCATCCCGACTTGGCTCCTCTCTTCCCTACTTCCTCAGGCCAATCGGGGACAGGAAGGACCAGTATCACACATGGGCTAAACAGGTTCCCACCTAACTGGAAGTGGGTCCTGGGAATCCCTTTCCCTCTTAAACTGAAAACATACACAAAGCAGGATTCCCACCACCACTACCACCCTGGCCACCCGGTGAATACCCAGTTGGTCCTGTGGGAAAATGTCCAAGTTGGATCAACGACCCTCCTTCCTCCTCCACCAGGTCTATGCCAATGGAAAGAACATTGGCGAGTTCTGTGGAACGCAGAGGCCCCCTGACCTTGACAGCAGCAGCAATGCCGTAGATCTGCTGTTCTTCACAGATGAGTCAGGGGACAGCCGGGGCTGGAAGCTGCACTACACCACCGAAAGTAAGTTTGCCTTGAGACTTCCCTTGCCAGCCAGCAGTGGGGCAGGATCAGGTGGAGAGAAGCAAGGACAAGTGGCTCTGAGATAAACATGCCCTCTGATCTCCCCAACAGTCATCAAGTGTCCCCAGCCCAAGGCATTAGACGAGTTCACCATCATCCAGGACCTGCAGCCTCAGTACCAGTTCCGTGACTACTTCATTGCCACCTGCAAGCAAGGCTACCAGCTCATGGAGGTGAGGTCCCTCGGCTGGGGAGTCATTCAGATGTGGTAGGGCCACCGTGGCTTAGTCTCAGCCCCAACTAGAATTATAGATTTTTGAGCTCAAAGGATCACCTGTTCTACTGGCTTTCAAACTTGGCTGCACATTGGAAACACTTAAAGAGTTTAAAAAATGCTGATGTCTGGGTCTCCTGCTAGAGTTTCTAACTCCATTGGCCTGGAGCATAGCCAGGGCATCAGGATTATTTGAAGCTCCCCAGGTGATTCTAATGTGCAAGCAAGTTTGAGAACTATTGACCTAGTCCAATAATTCATTTTGGAATTAGGAACTGAAAAGGCAGAGGTGGAGACGAAGGCAAGGAGTGACATGCTCAACATCACAGAGTGATTTTGCTGTAGAGCAGGGAATTGAACTCAAATCTCCTGCCTCTTGCTGAAGGCCTCTCTTATGAACGTTGTAGTCTATTTCAGGCCCACCATCTTGTCCTCGGCTTTCCAGACTCAGGAAGGAACTTAGGTTTATCATTTTGCCAGTCCCACAAAAGCTGGGACACTAGAATGCTATTTTTAAAAGCATACAATTAGAGTTATCCCTGGCCATAGACCCAGGACTGGACATCCCCTCCTTGTTTAATAGGTCCACTTGGAAGACTAATCAGAATCAGAGAAGAGACTTGTAGTATGTCTTTAAGCGGTAGTTAATTCATTCGACAAATATTTTAAGTGTCTACTAAGTGCCATGCAGCGTTCTAGATGCTGGAGGTACAGTACAAAAAAACACATGTTCACACAGTCTTCATGGAGCTGACATTTGAATGTCTCATCAAGCCAAGTTAGCCTGATGAATTGCTCCTTACTCCAGGATGCTTCCAGCCACATCATGAGAACCAGGTGTCCTGGGACCAGAAGACTGAAGACTAACAAACTCTTTGCTCCCTTTCCTATGCTACCATCACCCTTACCTTTGCATTTGTCATTCACATGTATAATTTAAAGCGTGTCACATAGTTTATCTCACATTGTTTACATTTTGCTCAAACATTCTAGTTCTCATACACATTCTCTTGCAATCTTCTGTAAGGCTTATTCTCTGGGATGATTTTTGGGCTTAATAAAAACTCATTCCCATGTTGTCCAATTACTTTTCATTTCGGAGTATGCCATCTTCTTGCCCTATCCCTGATATCTACTTGACTGAAATAGCGCTTAGTCCACAACATCATCTAAAGCATCCTTGGAAGGGGCTGAGAGGCACTAGTATTTTGGAAAAGGCCTATGACCTTAAGAAAACTACAATCTAGGAGAGCTAAAGTGATACAGGCCTAGACTGGCAGGGCATTCCAGAGGGAGCGAAACAAGGTTCTGATTCAGAGCAGGGTCTTTTGTTTCACTGCAGAAGACACATAATCTGTCTTGGTATTTTTTAAAAAATTATTATTACAAATTGTGGAGTTCAACTGGCCTCAGTGTGAACAGGCGAGAGTCTAGAGAAAAGGTTATTGGGTCTAACAATTATCCCTTGCTCAGTGTGTGACTCAGCGCTCCCGTCTGTAACTCTGGTTAGAGAGGACCGGCTGGGGAGAAGAAAGAAGGACACACCCATGGGGGAGCTGAGGTCTGAGAGCTTGAGGGAAGTCTTTGCATTTCCTATGGTTCCTGTGTGAGTAAGGATAGGAAGGAGGCCACAGTGCCCCTTTCACTAATGGTACCTCTACCTTTGCTCTCTAACAGGGGAACAAGATGCTGCTGTCCTTCACGGCCGTTTGCCAGGATGATGGCACATGGCATCGTGCCATGCCCAGGTGCAAGAGTAAGTCACAACTCAGGGATGTGTCCACCACTGAGGATCTCCCAAGCCCAGCTTTGGAGACCTAGGCTGAGAAAGAAAGATCAGGGCCCAGTCTGATCCTCTCCCCAAGAGGTACCTTCTCCCATTTGTCCATCAAAGCCTATGGCCCATCTCAGGAACAAGTGAGTCTTTATCTTGGCAGGATTGATGGACTCTTCTACCCAGAACTGAATTTCACTGTATCCAATTCCCATCCATCTCAAATGCTCTCCCTACTGACCATATTTCTCTAAGGTTCTTAGCCTATAACCTGTTGTGTGGACAGACAACTCACATTCCCTACTGAGGTTCCAGTACAGTCACATTCACTCTCATATGACTCTGCGTTCTCTCCAAGTCAAGGACTGTGGGCAGCCCCGAAGCCTGCCTAATGGGGACTTCAAATACACCACCACAAAGGGGGTCAACACCTACCAGGCTTCTATCCAGTACTACTGCCATGAACCGTATTACAAGATGCTGACCAGGGCTGAAAGCAGCGAATCCGCACGAGGTAGGGGCCATTGAAAATGGCAGTCTTCCATCTTCTCAAGACATCGTCTGAAATTTCTTCTCAATTCCTAATCCCTGGGAGATATATATTAGTGTATTTGGCCAGGGCACTGGCTTAAGCGGCATCTAGTAAAGTTGAAGAAGGAGGCAGCTGAGTGGATATAAAGCTCTGAATCTCATAAATAGTTCCCTATTACCATCACCACCAACACCACCACCATCATCATTACCACCACCACAACTACCATCACCATCACCACTATCACCACAACCACCCCACCACCAACACCAATAATACCATCATCATCACTACCACCAGTAGCAGCACAGTCACCACCATCCCTTCCACCACCATCACCACCACCACCATCACCACTGTCACCACCATCACAACAATGTCAATGGTACTGCCAACACCATTCTCAGGCAATTGTAGTGTAAATTCTTGCATCTAGGTTTACTAGTTTACTCTCAAACTCATCAATGGATATCTTTAAAATCTTTTTTTAAGATAAGAAATTATACACATTGTATATCTGAAACAAGTGAACAAAGGAAAAAATCTGGGTTATATATGATATTAGTTAAGAGCTGGCCTTTGGACTTAGACAACGCACTTTATTCCGGCGCTTAAAAGTTACTTGACCTTGTGAAAATTATTTAAGCTAAGTTTCTTCACTTCTAAAATGAATATAATAATACATACCTCAAAATGTCACTGTGGATATTAAATGAGATCATGCAGTTAAAGTGCTTAGCATTAAGCACGGCATATGGTCAGCAATCAGAAAATGTTAGCTACTATTATTATCTATAATCTCACTACCAAAATGCAAGCACTGATAAGATTTTGGCATGTTTCTTCTAGTTTTTATGTCTACTTTCACAAATAGGGATCACATCAAACATTGTTATATATTCATATATATGTATGGAACTTCTGAACACTTTCAATAGTCTATCCTTGTGTATTTGTACTTTTCACTTTGATCCTTGTCCATGTTGATTCCTTATCTGCCCTCTCCTTGTACAACACACTCAGTGTGTACAATGGGTTTTCTTACCCATCACCGTCCAGCTCAATCGTATCCTCCTCTCCCCTCAGGGAAGTATACCTGCACAGCCCAGGGCATTTGGAAGAATGGACAGGAAGGAGAAAAGATTCCTCGGTGTTTGCCAGGTGAATGGAAACTTTCTGGGCCCATCCTTAGTTTCTTTTGTACCTCAACATGATCTCAGAAGAAATATGGCACAGAGAAAGGAGACAAAGGGAGGAGAAAAGTCAAAGACAGAGATGTGGAGTAAGGAAAAGAGAGAAGAGAAAGTCCCAGGAGAAAGGGAGAGAGGGACGCAGAGAACTGGGCTCAACCCTGACATTCTGGTATTCTCACTGAGCAAACAGGAAGTCTGCTTTTTTCCCTAAAAAAGAGTAAGGAAAACGTAGGAAAGACTAAACAAGAACAAGAGAAGAGGCTGACAGCAGGCCAAAGAATCAAGTGTGGGAATGGGAGGAGAAAGAGAGAAGGGCCAAGGCCAAGAAGAAAGGATGAGAGGGGAACTAAATGATCACAGAGAGGGAGGAGGGGCAGCACCTTGAGCTAACCCGTACTTGCCTTTTCTGTCTCTCCTCACCAGTATGTGGGAAACCAGTCAATCCTGTGGAACAGACGCAGCGTATCATCGGAGGGCAAAGGGCCCAGCTGGGCAACTTCCCCTGGCAGGCGTTCACCAACATCCACGGGCGAGGTGGGGGAGCCCTGCTGGGCGACCGCTGGATCCTCACGGCTGCCCATACCCTCTACCCCAAGGAACATGACTCACCAAACAATGCCACTGTGGATGTATTCCTGGGCCACACAAGTGTGGAAGAGATCATGAAACTGGGAAACCACCCCATCCGCAGGGTCAGCATCCACCCAGACTACCGTCAGGATGAATCCAACAATTTTGAGGGGGACATAGCCCTTCTGGAGCTGGAAAATAGTGTCGCCCTGGGCCCCAACCTCCTCCCCATTTGCCTGCCCGACAACGAGACCTTCTATGACAATGGCCTCATGGGCTATGTCAGTGGCTTTGGGATAACAGCAGAGAGGATTGCTTCTAACCTCAGGTTTGTCCGTCTGCCAGTAGCTAGGCGAGAGGCCTGTGAGAACTGGCTCCGGGGACTGAAGAGGAAAGATGTGTTTTCTCAAAGTATGTTCTGTGCTGGGGACCCAAGTCTAAAGCAGGATTCCTGCCAGGGGGACAGTGGAGGGGTCTTTGCTGTGAGGGATCCAAATAGTGATCGCTGGGTGGCCACAGGCATTGTATCCTGGGGCATCGGGTGCAGCAGGGGGTATGGCTTCTACACCAAGTTACTCAACTACGTGGACTGGATCAAGAAAGAGATGGAGGAGGAGGGCTGAGCTCAGGATTCACTAGGTCGGAATCCAGAGAGCAGTGTGTAAAAAAGAGTTATCCGACCAGTTGTTGATAACCATTAAGAGCCTATATTAAAATCACTGATGCAGAAATATACTGTGTAAAATAGATTCTCTTTTCTAGAATCTCATCTACATCCTTCAAATGAAACAACTCAAAAGGCACCTTTTCTCCTTCCAAGGATTCCAGAGGACATGTTTTCACAATCTCTAGTTATCATTTTCCTTTTCCGTTCTTATCCCATTGGGTGGTTGAATAAAACTCTTTTTCCAAATAAAAATTTATGAGAAATTCCAGTATATTAAATGAGTAAACGAGTTTACCAGCTGCCATCGAGTCGTCTCCAACTCATAGCAACCCTATGTGTGTCAGAGTAGAACTGTGCTCCGTAGGATTTTCAATGGCTGATTTTTCAGAAGTAGATTGTCAGGACTTTCTTCTGATGCACCTCTGGGTGGACTCGAACCTTTCAGTTTGCAGCCAAGTGCATTAACCATTCGTACCACCCAGGGACTCCAAATGAGCAAAAGTGGCATTTAATTAATATAAAAATATTTGATAAGGTCATGTTTAAAATATTTACTTAGGGAGACAATGAGAATAATTAAGTTTACGCACACATTTACAGTTAGGGTTGTGAATAATAATTTCGTTCAGTATTTTGTTTTGATTGTACAATATGAAAAAAATTCTGATTTTCTCATATACATAGTTGTAAATATAACAATTGTTTTATTGTTAACTGCTCACCTTCCAAACTCTAAATGTTCCTTAAGAAAGGAGTGCTATGAAATTTTTGTTTCCAATTTGAATCACTAACAATGCTTTTAAATAACTTGTATTCCTTAACATACAAGAAAAGGTGAAGGAAAGCCCCAAACTTTGAAACAAGCATTACAAGTATTTATAATAGAATAGTCTCATGATATTATTGCACAGCTGACTGTTCTGGACTTGTTTGAATAACTTTACATGAGCCAACACACACAGGTCTGAATTTAAGAAGACCACAGTTAAAACCTTCTCAAGTAATGGCAAGTTTGTAAGTCTAAATGCAGGTCCACAATCTCTTATGGGAAACCCCTGGGGCCAAGTGCCTTTTAATAGTCAAGATTTTTACAGATTTTAGAAATGTAATATGCTACTATGTAAGGTCTTTCCCCTGTAATTAAGCAGATGAATAATTCTTCAGAAAAACATTTGAATATTCACAGTAAATGAGATAAACAAAGTCTCTAAATAGCTGCCCATTAGTTCAGTTCAGGTTTAGCCACTAAAGAAGTTTTGGTGCCAAACTTATAAAAACATTTTCCATTTTTAGAGCATTTTGGATTTCCAGATTGTGGACCTGTATATGCAGAAATGATAGAAGAAAACATTTTCTCATAGTCTACACAAATGGTGTGTAATATATTTGAAGAGCATACTTTTTTTGCAGTTTTTTTTAATGACCAGAAAGTTTGTTAGAAATGAAGTACCTCCAGGATTCCACTGGAAATGGAAGTGGAGATGACAGAGGTGTTAAAAAAAAAAAAGAAGAAGAAAAAGAAAAATCTTGAACTATATTATTTCTAAGGTCCCTGGCAAATTTAAGATTCTGAGTGCCTTATCCTCATTATAATCATCCACAGCGGTTTCACTACACAAGTCCCTAGGGAGTCAGATGGCTCCTCTGACGCCCGGTTCCCACTCCCCTTCCACAAAGTCATGTGTCTTCTCCTTCACGTACACTGGAGTAGAAAAATAAGGTCAAAAACCAATGCTTTTTGAAAACAGGTATTCAAACAAAAACTTGTACACTATTAACAATAGCCAGAAGGTGGAAACAACTCAAATGAATGGCTAAACGAATTGTAGTATATACAGACAATGACTATTATAATTCTGCTGTAAAAAAGGAATGAAGTACTAATACTTGCTACAAAGAAGATGAACCTCCAAAACATCATGCTAAGTGAAAGAAGCCAGACATGAAATACCACATATTGTATGATTCCTTTTATATGAAATATTCAGAATTGATAAAATCATAGAGACAGAACACAGATTAGTGGTTGCCAGGGGTTGGGGGGAGAGGGGAATAAACTACATAATGGATAAGGAAGTTTACTCTGGAGTGATGGAAATGTTTTGGAACTAGATAGAGACAGTGGCTACACAATATTGTGAATATACTAAATGACACTGAATTGTTCACTTTAAAATGGTTAATTATCATCAAGCAAGAGGAGCCAGGAGCTTGCATCCTTTGGACCCAGGGTCCCTGCACCGAGAAGCTCCTAGACCAGGAAAAGGTAGATGACAAAGACCTTTCCCCAGAGCTGACAGACAAAGTTTTCCCTGGAGCTGGCACCCTGAATTCAGACTTCTAGCCTCCTAGACTCTGAGAGAATAAATTTCTCTTTGTTAAAGCCATCCACTTGCGGTATTTCTATTATAGCAGCACTAGATAACTAAGACATTACCCAAAGCGATCTACAGACTCAACACAGTCCTGATCAAAATTCCAACAGTATTCTTTACAGAAGTAGAAAAACAAATCCTCAACTTTAGATGGAATGGCAAGAGGCCCCGAATAGCTAAAACAACGTTGAAAGATAAGAACAAAGTAGGAGGACTCACATTTCTTGATTTTAAAACATACTATACAGCCACAGTAATCAAAACAGCCTGGTACTGGTATAGCAATAGACATATAGACCAATGGAAGAGAATTGAGAGTCCAGAAATAAATTCACACATCAACTTTAATCTGTTGATGGGGATTTATGTTGCTTCCACCTTTTGAGTATTGTGAATAGTACTACAATGAACATTGGTGTACAATTCTCTTTTGATATGTCGGCTGATTTTTAACAAGGTTGCTGAGTCCATTCGATGGGGAGAGAAGAATCTCTTCAATAAATGGTGCTGGGAAAATTGGAATTTCCACATGCAGAAAAATGAAACAGGATCCATGTCTCACACCATACACAAAGACAAATTCAAAATGGATTAAAGACCTAAATTACAAACTAAAACCATAAAAGTCTTAGAAGAACAAGCAGGGACAATGCTATCAGGCCTAACTTTCAACAATGGATTATCTAATATAATAACAAAAGCAAAAACAGCAAAAGACAAAGTAAATAAACGAAACCTCATAAAAATTAAAAAAATTTTTTCATCAAAAGACTTTACAAAAAAACTGAAGACAAGCTATCAACTGGGAGAATATCTTTGAAATCACATAACCAAAAAGAATCTAATTACCAAAATATACATAAAACTTTGACAAAAACAAAAAGACAAATAACCAATCATAAAATGGGCAAAGAACTTGAATAGACATTTCACCAAAGATGACATTCAAACGGCCCCAAATACATGAAAAGATGCTCAACAACATTAGCCATGAGAAAGATGCAAATCAAAACCACAATGAGATACCATTTCATTCTCATTAGGATGACTAAGATTTAAAAAAAAAAAATTACAGAAAATAACAAATGTTGGTGAGGATGTGGGGAAATTAGAAATTGGAACCCTTACCTATTGCTGTAGAAATGCAAAATGGTACAGAGTTGTGGAAAACAGTATGGCAGTTCCTCAAAATACTAAAAATAGAACTACCATAGGACCCAGCAGTTCCATTCCTAGGAATATACCCAAAAGACTTGAAAACAGAGACTCAAAAAGAGACTTGTACACCAATGTTCATTGCAGCACTATTCACAATAGCCAAAAGGTAGAAACAACCTAAATGCCCATCAACAGATGAAGGGCTAAACAAAATGTGGTACATACATACAATGGAATACTACTCGGCCAGTAGAAGAAATGAAGTCTTAATACATGCTACAGTATGGATGGAGCTTGAAGACATTATGCTGAGCAAAATAAGCCAATCACAAAAGGTCAAATATTGTATGACCTCACTTATGTAAAAAGACAAGAAAAGGCAAATGTAAAGAGACCAAAGTTTATTAGTGGTTACCAGGGGTGGAGTGAGGGGGAAAAGAGGGATTAACAATGATGAAAAGATCACATTGATTAAGGGTATTGCACAGCTGATTGTTGTAATTGCTGACAACAGGTTGTACACCTGTAAAAAGCTGAGTTGGCAAAGGCTGTGTGATAGATGCAGTTACAATGACAAAAAAAAAGAAATAGTAACTGCTGAGGCTGCTTATATACAACTGTCATGGTTTGAATTATGTCCCTCCAAAAATGTGTGCATCAGTTTGGCTGGGCCATGATTCCTGGTACTGTGTGATCTTCCTGTATGTTGTAAACCTGCCTCTATGATGTTAATGAGGGAGAATGGGTGGCAGTTGTGTTAGTAAGGCAGGACCTGATTTACAAGACTGGATTGTGTCCTGAGGCAATCTCTTGAGATATAAAAGACAGAAGTGAGCAGTGAGACGGGGGATCTCATACCATCAAGAAAGTAG
>NW_004444118.1:2257228-2297344 GCF_000243295.1 Trichechus manatus latirostris | reverse complement strand
GTGAGACGGGGGATCTCATACCATCAAGAAAGTAGTGCCAGGAGCAGAGCGTGTCCTTTGGACTGGGGTCCCTGCGCCAAGAAGCTCCTAGTCTGGGGGAACATTGATGAGAAGGCTGACAGAGAGAAAAAGCCTTCCCCTGGAGCTGACACCCTGAATTTGGACTTGTAGCCTACTTTGTGAGGAAATAAACTTCTCTTTGTTAAAACCATCCACTTGTGGTATTTCTGTTATGGCAGCACTAGATGACTAAGACAACAACCAAATACCTCATTGGATTTGGTTCCTTGGTTTGGAAGGTTAGAGTCGTGGTTTCTTGGGACGTCCCAGTTAATTGGCCTAATAACATGTTTAGTGCTTCTGTTCTACCTCCTAGTTTGTTGTATAGTGCCTGAGGTCTTAAACGCTTGCAAGCAGCCATTCAGGGCACAAAAATTGGTCTCTGTTCACCTAGAGCAAAAGAAGAGGGAGAGTCAGGGATAAGAGGAGGATATGGAATGTGTGGCTAGTTGCCTCCATGAACAACTGCCTTCTTTGCCACGAGACCAGAAAAACTGGATGGTGCCCAGCTACTGTTATGGAACATTTTGATCAAAGAGTCCATATAAGAATCCTGATCAGAAGGGGAAAAACGCAGAACAGAATTTCAAATTCTCATGGACTCCAGACTTCCTGGAGCCATAGAGGGTAGATGAACCGCTGAGATAATCTTTAAACCTTAAACCAAAAATAACCCCTGGAGTGAAAAAGAAACCTGTTGCCATCTTCTTAAAATCAAACAATAATTTAGTTTAACTAGTAAAAAAGGTCTGCCTTGAGCATTATGCTGTTTTAAAACTATCAACAAATGGATGCATCACTGGAAGTGTTCACTCATCTATGCCAAGAAATTTGGAAGACAGCTACCTGGCCAACCGACTAAAAGAGTTCCATATTTATGCCTATTCCCAAGAAAGGTAATCCAACTGAATGTGGAAATTATTGAACAATATTATTATCACACGCAAGTAAAATTTTGCTGAAAACCATTCAAAAAGCAGTTGCAGCAGGCAACTGCCAGAAATTCAAGCCAGATTCAGAAGAGGACGTGGAACCAGGGATATCATCGCTGATGTCAGATGTATCCTGGCTGAAAGCAGAGAATACCAGAAAGATGTTTACCTGTGTTTTATTGAATATGCAAAGGCATTTGACAGTGTGTATCATAACAAATTATGGATAACATTTCCAATAATGAGAATTCCAGAACACTTAATTGTGCTGATGAGGAAACTGTGCATGGATCAGGAGGCAGTTGTTCAAACAGAACAAGGGGATACTATGTGGTTTAAAGTCAGGAAAGGTGTGCATCGGGGTTGTATTCTTTCACCATACCTATTCAAACTGTATGCTGAGCAAATAATCCAAGAAGCTGGGCTCTATGAAGAACACTGCATCAGGATTGCCGGAAGACTCATTAACAACCTGCGTTACGCAGATGACACAACCTTGCTTGATGAAAGTGAGGAGAACTTGAAGCACTTACTGATGAAGATCAAAGACTACAGCAGTCAGTATGGATTACACCTCAACAGAAAGAAAACAAAAATCCTCACAACTGGACCAATGAGCAACATCACGATAAACGGAAAAAAGACTGAAGTTGTTAAGAATTTCATTTTACTCGGATCCTCAGAAAACAGTTCTCATATACATAGTTGTAAATTTAACGATTGTTTTATTGTTAATTGTTCATCTTCCAAACTCTAAATATTCCTTAAGAGAGGAGTGCTATGAAATTTTTATTTCCAATTTGAATCGCTATCACCACAACCATCCCACCACCAACACCAATAATACTGTCATCGTCACTACCACCAGTAGCAGCACAATCACCACCATCACCACCACAACCGTCATCACCACTGTCACCACCACCACAACTATGTGGCTTTGGGATAACATTGGAGATAACATTGGGAAAACAATCAACACTCAGGGAGGCAGCAGTCAATAAATCAAAAGACGCATTGCATCGGGCAAATCTGCTACAGAAGACCCCTTTAAAGTGTTGAAAAGCAAAGATGTCACCTTGAAGACTAAGGTGCACCCGACCCAAGCCATGGTGTTTTCAATCGCCTCATATGCATGGGAAAGGTGGACAATGAATAAGGAAGACCGAAGAAGAATTGATACCTTTGAATTGTGATGTTGGCAAAGAATATTGAGTATACTATGGACTGCCAAAAGAACAAACCGTCTTGGAAGAAGTGCAACCAGAATGCTCCTTGGAAGCAAGGATGGCAAGACTACGTCTCACATACGTTGGACATGTTGTCAGGAGGGATCAATCCCAGAGAATGACATCATGCTTGGTAAAGTAGAGGGTCAGCGACAAAGAGGAAGACCTTCAGTGAGATGGATTGACACAGTGGCTGCAACAATGGGCTTAAGCTTAACAATGATTGTGAGGATGGTGCAGGACCAGGCAGTGTTTCATTCCGTTGTGCACAGGGATGCGATAAGTTGGAACTGACTCAATAGCACCAAACAACAACAACAATACTATTTATGGCATGTATTAGGGCTTCTAGGGTTGTCTGCATTAGGGAATTTTGATTGCCTAGGAGCATGAAGGGTCCACTTGAAGTTCATGGTCATGAATTAAAAGTGAAATATTTCAGCTTGTTTGTATGTTTCCCCCCAGCTACTATCAGCTGCACCAGTGCAGCCATTGGGGAGGCAGGGTTTGATTTTGCCAAATTAGTATATTTAAACTAGGGAAGGGCAAGGTAGTCCAAGGTGTATGCAAGAGAGTCATTACATAGAATTTAAATTAGGAAAACAGGAGATGGAAAAATGGGGCTGAGGAGGATGATGGATAGTAAATATGCTGTACGATTAATGCATGGGGGATCCCAGTATTGTGGAAGACAGAAAGAGGTACAGCCCTCTAGGGAGTGAACTGGGAAAACACGAGATGGTGGCAAGAGAGTGAGATGTGTGCAATTGAGATTATTGGAAAAGTTGCAGTTATTGGTAACGACAAAGTTTATCTAGGCATAAGCTTGGGCGTGTGTGACTGAGATAGGGTGGAGGATAAGATTGCTGGAGAAGATTGCTAGCAACTGTAAGGCCAAAGCTTTGGAAGGATCATCTATGTGTACATTGAAATTGCCAAAAATCTATATAGAACTAGTGTTAGAATGACAATGAACTGGGAAACAAGATCTTTCAGAAATGGAGAGAATGACCCAGGGGCCAGTAGACAACTACAAGAATGAGTAGGCATGTAAGATGTAGTCTGATGGCATGAGCTTCAAAACCAAGGGGTTTAGAGAAGAGAGGGAGAATGGTTTTCACAGCAATAAGAATCAAGGAAGACAGTCATACACTGCCTGGCATGGTGGAATGTGTGCCTAATGGCTACTGTTTCCCTAAAATTCTCCTCTATAAAAGCCTCTCTGTACTTTTCTATACTTTGGAGTAATTTGTAATTTTGCAAATTGTTGCCCAACTACAGTTATAATATCCTCCAATAAATCTCTTTCTTTAACAGAGTACATTCTTACTCTTTGACCTCTCCCACCACATTTTCCACTCAGTCTGATATAAACCAAAACACTAAACCCATTGCTGTCAAGTTGATTCTGTCTGACCCACAGCAACACTATAGGACAGAGTAGAACTGCCCCATGGGGTTTCCAAAGCTGTAAATCTTTACGGAAGCAGACTGCTACATCTTTCTTCGGCAGAGTGGCTGGTGGGTTCAAACCCGTGATCTTTTGATTAGCAGGCAAGGGTATAACCACTGCACCACCAGGGCTCCATTCTGTCTCATATAGTGCAAAAAAAATTGTTATTATCACAGAGAAGTCATATGATTTTCAGAGTCCCAGGACAATTTTAACCTCTCTACACCAAGGGCGGCGGGGGTGGGGGGGATGCTGATGATAAATGAAATGCCATTAACAAGGAACCAACTACCCAAAGACCATCTAAGCCCAATGAGCTGACATATCCATTCACACTGAGGGATAAAAGGTGATAGTGAGGACAGCACAGGGTGCTGAAGAGGAGAGAACGAGCTGCCAAGGACCAGGAAAGCAGGTTTGAAAGGACTCAGGGCCACCCAGGACACACTGAGCCAACTTCATAAACTGCTGAAAACAACCTCTGCATTAAATTGTTTCACAAGTAGAGACCCCCAGAGCAGATAGGGAGTTGATTCATGATTAATTTTTCTTCCAAAATCTCTCTCAGGGTATCTCTGTCCAGCTCATAGATTCAGCCCTTCCCCATCATAACCCCCCTCTGCTTGGCTCCATGAGAAGACCAGGTTCTCTTTTGGTCTTCCATTCCTACTCAGCCTCCAGGGATCCCAGGACTTTCTTTTGCTTTTGTCCTGAGTTTTCCCTCCACTGGTGCGTGGGCTTTATTTTTTTTTACCCTTGCTTTTGTCCCCAGTTTCAGTGAACTTTTATTCTAACCATTCTCTTCTTTCCTGTTGGAAAACTTAGGTTCTTCTTGCTTTCTGTCTAAGAGAGATGAAGAAACATTTTCATTTTACCCATTACTAGGCAGATATCCAGAAAAACCTGAGCGTATTATGCCAAGACATATTTCACACTCAGTCCCTGTCTTAGTCATCTAGTGCTGCTATAGCAGAAATACCACAAGTGGATGGTTTTAACAAAGAGAAGTTTATTTCCTCACAGTCAAAGTAGGCTGCAGGTCCAAATTCAGGGCATCAGCTCCAGAGGAAGGCTTTTTCTCTTTGTCGGCCTTTTTCTCTTCGGTGTTCCCCCAGACTAGGAGCTTCTCTGTGCAGGGACCCCAGTCCAAAGGACGCGCTCTGCTCCTGGCACTGCTTTCTTGATGGTATGAGGTCCCCCTGTCTCACTGCTCACTTCTGTCTTTTATATCTCAAGAGATTGCCTCAGGACACAATCCAGTCTTGTAGATCCATTCCTGCCTTACTAACACAATTGCCACCCATCTTCCCTCATTAACATCATAGAGGTAGGATTTACAACATAAAGGAAAATCACACAGTACCAGGAATCATGGCCCAGCCAAACTGATATACACATTTTTGGGGGGACATAATTCAAACCATGACAGTCCCAAACAATGAAGACAGATGAAATAATTTGCTTCCACGTAAACATAATAGGAGATACAGATTGCAAACAGCCTATCTGGAGGTCAGACAGAATCCCATTGTCACTGAGTCAATTTGACCCATGGCGACCCCATGTGTGTCAGAGTAGAACTGCTACATATGGTTTCCTTCTCTGTAATCTTTACAGAAGCAGATCACCAGGCCTTTCTTCTGTGGTGCCGCTGGGTGGGTTCAAACCACCAATATTTAGGTTAGTAGTCAAGCATGAACCATTTATGTCACCCAGAGACCTTCACACAGAATAGAGTTATTCAAATTAGAGCTAGTTCCTGACGGGCAGTTGCTGGTCTTTTATGTCCTTTGTATTTCCTTGGAGTGCAACAAGAAACACAGCAATTTAAACCGGAACCTGAACCCCTAGGAGACAAGCCCCATTAGGGGATTCTCCCTTTAAGTCTATGCTTCCCCTCTTGGAGTTCCCCTACTGCGGTCCTTGTTGCCACAACTTCACCCCTCCAACTCCCTGCCCCCCAATCATGTAACGAGGCTTCTCCTTTCTCTGGCTCAAGGGTGAGCACATCCAAAATCCATTTCCCTTGATCCTCTTAGCATGATCAAGAGAAGCTGGATTTTTCCAAAGTGTCTTTTTAAAATTGTAAGAGAAAATTAAAAAGAAAATGGTGTGACTATAAAGAGCACAACGGAGGTCTTTGTGGTGACAGAATAATTGTTTATCTTGATTGTAGTGGTGGTTACATGAATCTACACGTGTAATAAAATGACACAAAACTATATACACACATTGTACCAATGTCAGTTTCCTGGTTTTGATATTGTACTATAGTTCATAAGGAGTCCCTGGGTGACACAAATGTTTAAGCCTCAAGTGCTAGCCAAAAGGTTGGCGGTTGAACCTACTCAGAGCACCTCAGAAGACAGGCCTGGTGATCTGCTTCCAAAAGGTCACAGTCTGAAAACCCTATGGAGCAGAGTTCTACTCTGCACACATGGGGTTGCCATGAGTCAGAAGGGACTCTATGGCAACTACCAACAACATAGTTCATAAGATGTAACCATTAGCGGAAACTAGTGAAGGGGGCACAAGATCTCTTTGTACTGTCTTTGCATATTTCTGCGAATCTATATTTCAAAAGAAAAAGTTTTCAAAAATCATTTTAAAAGATCAGGAAAGAGTCCAAGGATTTTATCAAGATTACGTAAATTTTTCTCATATTTTTAATTTTAAAAAAAGAACAACAGATAGGCAGAAAGCATAAAGTCACATTTACACAGAATATGTTTCTGATTCTAGGAATCCCAGTAAAAACAACTCAGAGAGTTCCAAAGTCTTGTCTATCCCCTTCTGGGCTTACCGAGTTTCAACTAGTTGCTTCTCATCAAGTCCTCTTCAATTCTGCGCACTGTCTTTTCTACCTGACCTGAGAAGCTGGGCCACCAGTCCATTTTCTTCCAACCAAAGAAAACTGACAACTCACCTCCTTTTAGAAGTTAAGTCTTTTCCTGAGTTTCAGGTGAAATGAACACACCTTGCTCCCAAGTGACTTGCAAAGTATTATGAACGATATCCTATAAGCCACAATGAATGTTTTTCTAGCCCTTCTAGGCCCTGGTGATGAGCTCATCCCAGCTCTGGAGTCTCTGAGGATGATTCATTTAGATCCTCACCCTGCCATTCAAATGTTCTTGTGGAAGTCCATGGTGTGCAGTAGTTAACCAGTTAACCATGCAAAAACCATACCTTTCATACTGTACAAGCAACAGCAAAGAGGAAATTCTTTCAATTCAATTCACTAATGCTAATTCTTGCCCATCAGCAAGAACAGAACCCAAATAGACTGAAGATTCCCTCTGGCAGGGATGGATTTCCTTTTTCTGCTACTGGTCAGATCCCAGGTTAATTTTTACTATTACCCTATAGTGGATAGTAATCGTGTCCTCCAGAAACATGTGTTTAAGTCCAAGCTTCCAGGACCTATAATGTGACCTTGTTTGGAAATAGGGTCTCTGCTGATGTAATCAAGTTAAAACGAGGCCATGCTAGATTAGGGTATGCCTTAAACCAATGACAGGTGCCCCATAAGAAGAAGGAAATTTGGACACAGACACACAGAGACAAGGGAGAACACCATGTGACAACAGATGCAGGGATTGGAGTGATGTGTCTACGAGTCAAGGAATGCCAAGGATGCCAGCAACTAACTTCTTAGCTCAGGAGAGGAAAGATCCTTACCTAGAGCCTTCAGAGAGAGCATGACCTTGTTAACACCTTCATTTCAGACTTCTAGCCTCCAAAACTGTGAGAGAATAAATTTCTATTGTTTTAAGCCACTAAGTTCATGGTATATTGCTATGGCAGCCCTGGGAAAAATAATACATACCCCAATCATCCAATTATAAAATAAGAAGGAAAATGCCTATCACAGACCATGTTTCTAAATCTTCATATTTCTGCAATGCCTCTTCTTTTTCTAGAGGGATCTCTCTTCTCCCACCCTAAACATTGTAGTCCAGAGCACATTGTCAATTCCACTGCATATGCCATGGGGTGGGAGGGGGGCAGCTACAACCTATACAGTTAAGGAATAAGGCAAATGGCTTTATGCTGTTTGGGATGCAGTCCCTCTAGAGGCTCCCTCTTGCAATTCCTCTTTGATTATGGATTTAATTATGTCCAGAAAAAATGTGTTGTCAATCTTAACCCCTATATATACATGTAATCCCATCTGGGAATAGGGTTTTCTTTGGTATGTTAATGAGATTATATCCATGTAGGCTGTATTTTATAAAACAATCAATTTTGAGATAGAAAAGGAGCCGTTTAGACACAGAAGCAAGCAAGCACAAATGGAGAAAGACTGATGCCATATGAAGATCACCAAGGAACTGAGGAAGAGAAGCTGAAAGAGACAAGGATTTTCTCCCAGACTGGACAGAGAGAGCCTTCCCTGAGAACCTAGTGCCTTGAATTCAGACTTCTAGCTTCCTGAACTGTGAGAAAGGAGCACTGGTAGCACGGCGGTTAGGCGCTTAACTGCTAACCAAAAGGTTGGCAATTCCAACCCACCAGTCCCATGCAGGAGAAAGACGTGACAGTCTACTTCCATAAAGATTTTTGAAAAAAGTTCCGTTGAGTTGATTCTGACTCATGGCGATCCTATAGGACAGAGCAGAACAGCCCCCATGGGGTTTCCAAGGCTGTAATCCTTATGGAAGCAGACTGCCACATATTTCTCCAGCCAAGCAGCTGGTGGGTTCGAACTGTCTACCTTTCGGTTAGCAGCCAAGCACTTAACCACTGGGTACAGCCTTGGAAATTGACTCGATGGCAATGGATTTTTTTAAACTGTGAGAAAAGAAATTTCTGTTTGTTAAAGCCACCCATTTGTGCAGAGACATATCTAAGGTATGGCAGATATGGCACATGCCCTGGGCACCACTTTAAAGGGAAGGAGGCACCATTGAGTAGTTACTATTAACCATTTCAGTTTCCATCACTAGCTGTGAGAAATCATTCAGCAAGTTAAAACTAATACTTTCACATTTGAGATCCTCCATGGGTCAAGGCAGACTATGTGATCTTGCTCTGCTGAGTGTAGAAAGAGAAGAAACTGAAAAAAATTACTTTGAGCACATCATAGACCAATTTTCATCAATGAATGCAAGGAGGTGCAGTTGTAATTTTCATGTAGTGACAACGTGTTAAGTAAAAGATTAATGAGCTTGGCTTGTATTTTTGAGCTGTTATTATGGTAAAATTATCTAAAAGATGGGTGTCAGATGTCTGGACAGGGACACAATTTCAGGTGCTTGCCATAAGCACTATTTTCTGTAGATATGCCTCTGCACTTGTGGTATTTCTGTTACAGCAGCACTAGATAATTAAGACAGTTCTTCCGGTTACTTCATCCTGTGTTTATCTTCCAGTTAAGGTCAACTGTTGAATTTAGCCTTTTTGGTCTATGGAAGATCAAAGTCCTTTCTTGATGGGCACTAAATCAGCCTGTTTGGGCTTCTGGCAAAAGCTACTCTCCTGAAAGTCACATGTTGAATCAAATAGGCCAGAGTCCCCAGAACTGTTACTCTCAGTCCTCAGCTTTCATAAGACACCCTGTTAGGGCAACAACCACCCAACCCTGAGAAAGTTCTCCTGTCCTCAGTGTTTAAAATGCTGGTCTCTATTCTGTGGTCATTTCTCGTCACTAATTATTTTTGCAAGGAGGTGTTTTTTGTTTTTTGTTTTGTTTTTTAATTTCCTTTCCCCTAGAAAATAGAAGGGAGAGTCTTTGGGTCCATCCCCACTGGATGTTCGGCTATAACATCTTGGTATGGTAGAGAGTTCAGTCCAGAGACGATATTGTTGCCTGATTGACAAACTGGCCAAAACCACCAAGAAAACAGATAAGGGCATGCTGAATTTCTTTTGTTTTTCTTTTAAATTATTATTAAGTCATAATGTTGTATTATATAAACAAGTATCACAGAACAATTTTCAGGTGACACACTGAAACCATTTGAACCTCAACAATTTATGCTTAAAGCTCTTAAACAGTTAAATTCTAACTGTTGCACATGGACTTCTGAATGAGGATTAGGTATGTTTAACGGGTTTCAAAAGCAAAATACAGTGCCTTGTGTTGGTGATGTTCATGTTAATCCACAATATTTAGCACCCTCCCCTTCAGTAAATTTCAACTGGAAGACAGGAGAAAAGCTGAACCCTTTATTTTCATGACAATTAAATATTAACTACCAAACGCCTGAATTTCCATGACACAATAGTGCCCTCATCCCATTCCCTTTCTATGGTTCTGAGTTCTTGAAGTGGAATAAAGCAAGTCAGTCAGAATGGAGTTATAAACATGCTTTATTGTAACTAAAAATGATAAACGGAACTGCAAAGAGGTGAAAGGGAAACAAAAAACCAAGGACTCCCCAACAATAAATTTCAGAGTCAGAGCTATAACATCAGGCAATCATCAGGAAAGGGAACTCCCTGTTGAATAGTGCAAGATAGGAATGCCCTCCCCATGTTATTTATAGCAGACAGGTATTCAGGGGCGAGGACTCCACAGATTCAGACCACAACTGAATGACCAAGCCAATGCCATAATCAAGTGCTACTTCCAGCCAAGTATCCTGACAATTAAGTTCTAGCTAAATCGTACTCCCATGTCTTCTCTCAGTCACGGTGAAATATAAGAATATTGTGAGGAATTGAAAGCCGTGGATCAGTCCTACCAATCCAGGAAATTGGTAATACCTCTTGGAGAGGCTGGTGGTATATGTATGGATTAGTCCGTACTGGGGGTACTGTTTTCCTGCATAGTCTTCGTTATCCAATCAATGTAGTTCTTCACCTTTGTGTAGATCCCATAAGTCCCACACTGGGGGCCCCAGGATACTAAGCCAGCTACATAGAATTTGGGGTTCTCTTCATTGGGGTCCTGTATTGCAAAGGCCCCACCACTGTCCCCTTCACAGCTATCAACCCCCTTCTCACCTCCAGCACAGATCATGTTATCAGTGAAAACATACCTCCCTGTAACCACTTTGGAATCTGTCGGCTTTACCTCCTGGCACTTTGCTAAGGGAGCTACGGGTAACCTTGCCCCTCGGAGTTTGATAACGTGATTTTGCTTCCTTGTTCGGCCCCAGCCTGAGATCAGTCCCAGGTCTGTCACTGAGGGGTTATATTCTGGGGTAGTGCCTGGCAGACAGATGGGGGAGACAGTGGGTCCCATTTTCACTGGGTCTTTCAGCCTCACTAATGCAATGTCATTGTCAAAATTCTTTCGCGTTTCTGGGACATCCATGAATTCCCAATCAGGATGAATAAACACACGCTCAGCAGTGATCATCTGGGCATTTTCCAGAACTGAGGTGCGCACTAATGTGGAGCCAACATACATTATTGGGTCCTGGTTTCCCTCCACAACATGGGCTGCTGTCAGTACCCAGTGCTCGTCAATGAGAGCCCCACCAGCCCATGGGCTCGAGAAGAAAACTTGCCAGGGGAAGTTTTCAATCTTTGCGGGTTGTCCTCCAAATATCCTCTGTTTTTCAGTAAAGGTCTCACTGGGGACTCCGCAGACTAGGAAGGAACGAGAACAAGGTGGGGAGAGAGTAAGAATAGATGCTGGCCTCCTGCAAATTCTCAAACCACTCAAATACTTTTACCTGCCAGGGCTGCAGAGTTTTTCTGCAGGATATAGCCAACCCTGCACTTGATCACCCATCTCAGTACCTGACTCATCCTGACTCTACCTAAGAACCAAACATCCCACTTCAGCCAATGCCACAAGCAGGCTCATGGGAGAGGCTAGTTAAACTGAAGCAGTGTGTGAATAACTGCATCCAAATAAACTAGTGCCTGACACTGTTGATAGCTTGACTCACAGTCCCTCTAGAGACACATTCCACCCCCAGGTTCAGCACGTGAGTCACATGAGCATGTGGGAGCCAGTGCTGGGAAGACAGTCCCTGGCAGCCATTTCCTCACACAGATGTTGGGAGAGGCATCTCCCACTTTCTTCTGATGTCCACACCAAAGGCCTCATCACCTTCTTTTCTGAGTCCTACTTGCAGCTGAGTCCCTCCTCCTAATCCACAGGTCAGCCTACAGAGAAGGGTAAAGAGAGGGGCTGCTTCTTTCCCCTTGACCTCTACTCCCCTTTAACTGGGTCCGAGTATGATCCCTTTGCCACTACCAAATGTAACTGACACAGAATTTTATTTCAGATGAAATTGGCTTAGCTAAATCCCTCATTAGTCAGCCTGAGTGGACTCTGCATTGAACATATGGGCCTTGGACTCAGACAGACCTGGGTTCAAAGCCTGGTCCCACCCCTTACTAACTCTGAGTACTTACTTTAATTCACTCATCTCTAAACTGGGACTCATAACACTTACCTCACAGAGCTATTGCAAGCGCTTGATGGAGATAATAAACGTAACGAATTAACTCAATCCCTAGCTTTCAACAGCACTGTTGCTACTACAAGAATTACGATTACTCTGGTTTTGACCCAGTGCCTTCTCCTGTTCAACTCTGATCTGCCTGCAACCCCTCATTTCCTTTATTCCTCTGTATCTTGTGGCCATGTAGATTTTAATATAATAACTAGGCTATTCAGCCAGCTTTGTTTCTGAGTGTTGATTCTTCACTCTTAACTTTCATGCCCTGTTTTTAGTAATTCTGCATCCCCTTACCGCATCTACATTACCAGACCCACTGGCCCTGACTCTGACACCACTGGCTGACTTTTCTATTTCCTTTCAGTTGGCCTGACTCAGAGTGGTTGAGGGAATTCCCCATGGCCCTGGCAGGTCCACATCCCAGTGCTGTCTCCACTTCATTGAGCTGGACTCTGACAGGCACAGAACTGTTAACTCCTTTCCCAAGAGGACTACAGCTACTTTCCGAAGGTGACTACCCGACTCACCTGCACCTGTGGCTATGGTCTGTACCCAGCCCTGAACCCTGATTACCTGGAACACATTTCGGCAGCTCTGTGCCCAGCACTTCATTCACCCAGCTTCCATTACCAGTACAGTGATATTCCCCTGGAATAGCATAAGAGACACAGGACACACTCACCACCATATTTCTCTCTTCCATTCCCTCTTTTCTTTCAGAGCCTCAGCTCCTCTGGGATTTGAGGTGTCATGAAATCATCTAGAAAATAATCTTAAGAATATCTCCCCAAAAAATCCCTCTGGGGTCTGGGGACCATGGTCTCGGGGAACATCTAGCTCAATTGGCATGACACAGCTTATAAAGACAATGTTCTACATTCTACCTTGGTGAGTAGTGTCTGGGATCTTAAAAGCCTGTGAGCGGCCATCTAAGATACTCCACTGGTCTCATCCCTTCGGGAGCAAGGGAGAATGAGGAGAACAGGATACAAGGAAACGATTAGTCCAAAGGACTAATTGTCCACAGCTACCAAGGCCTCCACCGGACTGAGTCCAGTACAGCTAGATGGTGCCTGGCTACCACCACTGACTGCTCTGACCAGGATCACAACAGAGGGTTCTGGACAGAGCTGGAGAAGGCTGTAGAGCATAATTCTAACTCAGAAAAAAAAAAAAAAAGACCAGATTTACTGGCCTAAAGGAGACTGGAGAAACCTCGAGAGTATGGCCCCCAGATACCCTTTTAGCTCAGTGGTGAAGTTACCTCCGAGGTTCACTGTTCAGCCTGGGAGTGGACAGCCCCGTAAAACCAAATGAGACTAACGAGGTACAGGAGTCCAGT
This sequence comes from Trichechus manatus latirostris, assembly GCF_000243295.1. NCBI lineage: Eukaryota > Metazoa > Chordata > Mammalia > Sirenia > Trichechidae > Trichechus > Trichechus manatus. The sequence goes on along the minus strand of NW_004444118.1, from coordinate 2,283,962 downwards.
GACAAGGGCCAGAAGGCAGAAAGAGACAAGAAAGCTGGTGATAGGGAACCCAAGGTTGAGTAAGGATATTGTTGATGTGTTGTGAGATTGTTAACCATTGTCATAGGGCAACATTTGTAGTAACTGTTAAATGAGAAACTATTTTGTTCTGTAAGCCTTCATCTTAAGTGAGAATAACAGCACAATTGGAAGAGCGCAGTCAATGTCACTGAACTGTGTATGTAGAAATTTTTCAAATGGTGTATCTTTGGCTGTGTGTATTTTCACCAAAAAAAAGAAAAAAAAAAAGGTTGAGAATTTAGAGGGTTAATATGTTGTGGGGTTGTTAACCAATGTCATAAAAGAACATGTGTACTACTGTTTCATGAGAAACTATTTGTTCTGTAAGCCTTCACCTGAAGTACAATAAATATTAAAAAAAAAAAAAAATCCCTCTGGCTTCTATCCTGCCAGTGAAGGGGAAGGAGAGTCTCCAAAGCAGAAGGAAAAACAAATATGGTAGAAATTCAGAAAGTACTGGAAGTGGGAAAAATAAAATAAGGGGAAGTAAAAAGCAATGTAGGAGGATATATTGTCTCATCCAGCCCTCCATCCAGCCTTACTAAGCCTCTACATCAAAAAAGCCAGTCATCACAGTACGGTGACTTGAAACTGGAAGCGTTGCTCCTATGGCTTTCACATTAAATAATTTGTCAAAAGCTGATGACTACATGAAATGCATGCTGTAGGGGGAATTCCTGCAGTGGCTGTGAGGCTAAGCTAGGGGACCTCTATGATCCACTATGGGTGATCCCGGAGACCCCATTCTGCCCCATATGAAAACTGTAACCTTAGACTAACCCAAGAGGATGAACAGATGTCTGTCCCATCTCCCTCATGTCTCTCTGAAATCTCTCAAACCCAGAAAGATCACACTATTCACCCTCCAGCCCCATCCCCTTCTCTATCTTTCCTCTGGTAAAAGAAACCTACCACTTCCTTCTTTTTCCATGTAGTAATATGGCTCCTCACAAGTATAGTGAGTGACAGAACCAAATAAAGTGTCTCCTGGATCTTCGGCTTTACCATTCCGAATGGGTTCAGGAGCACCACAGTCCACAGCTATAAGAGGAAGGTAGGAGAGTGATGGTGAGGATAGCCAGTCCCTCCCAGAAAGAGTCATGGGCCAGTTCCACCCTTCCAGCCATGTTCCTCACTCCTTCCCCATCCCACAACCATAAGCACATATGGGATGCATCTCCCCACACCGTCCTTTCTGTGGCCATGACCTCCAACTGGCATCATTCAGTTCCCCAGCCCACTGAGACCTGCCAATTCAGACGGCCCTTGCAAGGTTACAAGGAGGAACCTGGTTCTCAGTGGTTGGTGAAGGCCCCTGTGGTAGCCAGGAATGCATCCACATGGGGCTATTAACTATCAATCCCATAGTCCTCTCTTTGGAAGAAACCTGCTAGTCTGGCCAGCCTGGGACCAGATCAGAGCTGGGACTAGAGAAGCCTCAATGACTGGATTCCCTTCAAAAACCCAACCCATTCTCTCAAGAGACTTAACTGGAAACCTTGGATTTGAATCATGACGTGCCCATCTTTCAATTCCCTTTGGAAGAAAAAAAGAGTCCCTACTTTGAAGAGATACATACGCTGACATTTCAGTTTGGAATTACTCCACTTCCCATTGCTTTGACAAGTAGAATAGAAAGAGGTTAAGCCAACATTTCCCTGGAGAATAATAGACATCATGGTTAACTTAGAAGGATAGACATGGGAAATAAAAACCAAAAATAGGATCTATCTCTGGCCTTGGACCACTTAGGAGTCCTCACTACAAGCTTGAGGACATCTTAGCAGAATGACCCAAAGCACCCAGGATCTGGGGTCAAGTGACAACTTTGCCCCAGCATATCAGCTCCCCATCCCCAAGAAGACTGAAGGCAGAAAGAGAATGTCAAGATGGCCAAGGAGCTCCACGGTTCACAAGGAAGGACTGAAGAACCTGAGCTGCTTTGTTTATGGAAAAGGTGCTATACCTGGCTCAAACAAGGACATTAAGCAAATAATTGGACAACCCCAGTATGCTCATCCTGACCTGAAGCCAAGGATTGAGGAGAAGCCCTAAGGGTACTTTACCTCCAAAACTTCAAATCCATACTGACAGGTTATCTTCACCGTATCTTTAAACACGTATTTTGCCTTCTCAGGCTCCCAAACAGAATTGGCAACGAATTCCTTAGGACAGGGGATTGCTTGGAGAGTACACAAGTTGAAATAGAAAAAAAATTACTTGGTAGTTGAAGTATCTCTATTTTATACATTATTCTTTCAGTTTCCCTCAATCTCGATGCCTTACACTCCAACATGGCAGCTGTCTAAAATAATATGGCATTACTAACGAAGCACCCCCAAATTGTCTGCACTCCCAGGATCGAAGAGTTCCTAGAGGTTACGGCATTTCTAGCAACCACTGATGGGTTTAGATCCTTCTGAGAAGAAGTAACAAAGGTGAAGAGTAACGAAGTATCTCAGGATTCCTATCCATACAACAGTTTTGATTCCTCATCGTCCAGGGACTTTGGTACCACCAACAAAAGTGCAACTTCTAGGTTACTCACGATCTCCATGGTAACGAAGTTTCCAGCCCTTTTTTTCCCCTCCTTGGTCAGTTTGGAAGATGATATCAACAGCATTACTCTTGGTTTCAATATTTAGTGGCCCAGGGAATCCATTACCACAGTAAGGGCCAAATTGCTGATCTCCTGCAACAAACTGAAAGGAAACAAAATGATAAAATCAGAAGAGAGACAGAAAGAATTAAAGAGGCAAAAGGGAGGAGATAAAAGTAACCAAGGTAATAGATGTAATATAAAATAAGAAGAAGAAAATAAAAGGCAGAAGAAAAGATAATTTTGTCTTCAAGGAGAAATCTCTTCGTTCAAGTTGGGGAAAAAATTAATCATCCATCACGCACAACTAAACTGTCAGGGCAGTTCCCCTCTGAATCCGCTGGTTCCACATCAAAATCTTCTCTCCGCACAGTCACCACCACTTGGAACCCCTCCTCCAACAAGATCTGGTATTCACACCTTGAGTTCTCTGGGTATGGATTGGGATAATTGGGACTTGCAATCTCCCCAGTTGGTGTAGTGAATACATCCCCACTGCAATTGACTACGGGAGAAAAAGAGAAAGGGGAAATCAAATGTAGGATCAAACACAGGACTTTCCTATGATTCTTTCTCCCATGAACTGACAGTCCTTCATTCAAACTAGCCTGGAATCCATACCTTGACTGGAGACCACATGCAATTACACACCTAATACATATGAGTAGAGATAGCCAATGCCTATTGGGTTTCCATCACTTTGCTTGTAGCAGAGCCTTTCAAGGTCATGGACAGTCCCAGGTGGACTCTTGATAGGCATCTATCTCTCTTCTCCAATTAACTAACTTTACCCTGTAGCCTTGTCCTTTTCTCCTCTTGTGGTACTCCCTCAGCTTATGGATAACTTATAATAGATGCCAAATCAAGGCTGAAACTAAAATGGAAGGGTGGACAAAGCCCTCACTGAGGCCTCAAGTCATTCCAGATCCCAGGAGATGTCCGCCCCTCTTGATGCCAAGCTCACCTCCACAACTTTCCATATCATCATGGAGGAAGTATTCCGGGGGGCAGGAGCAGAAGTAACCACCGATGAAGTTGTTGCAGAAGTGGCTACAAGGGGCATATGCAAAATCTGTGCACTCATTTACATCTACAGAGAGTAAAGAAAGATTGAGATTGAGAACAAATATCTAGAAGGAAGAATGAGGTGAAACCCAAAACTACAAGAGTAAGAGAAAGTAATAAAGGCCTGTTGTTTAAAGACCTTAAGGAACCATTCTTCAGGACCGTATTATTGTGTATTACTCTTACATAATAAGGTTCCAGAGTTGTACCTTAACATTGCACAGCTACAAGGGAGCTCTCAACACCAGACACCTTTGATCTTCCTCACATACAGAGCGTTGTAGCTCCAGAGACAACACCCTGTAGACTAAAAATGATGTCTTTTGCAGGGAGGAACAACTAGTACATCTATTACTCTGTATGATGCTCGTACCTCTGTCCAATCTAAACAATAGTTTGGTTTTATGAAATGTTCTAACTTCATTTTCACCTGGAGGTAGGTGTAGAAGCACATGGAATTTGAAGGTTTAAATGCCATACTTTGAATAGGTTTGAATAACATACATTGACTATATGATTCTTGGCAAGTTATTTAACTTTTCTAGTCCTCACTTTCCTTACCTTTAAATGGAGATACTAATACCTACTTTGAAGGGTTGAGAAGATTGTGTTAACATAGGTAAAAGTTCTAATATAATTCCAATACATAATAGTCCTCAATTAATTACTATTTATTATCTAATATGCCATTATCATCATCACCACTAAGACGTGATCATATGTTTGAATTTCACAAAGGCGATACACAGAGGAACCCAAGCCAACACTTTGTAAGAATTATAAAGAGAATCCTCATTCATTCCTTTGCTCATTGTTTTTCCTGCTCCTAACCTTTTAGCTGGATCAATAAGATATAGACATAAGGTGATCCATACCTATGGCAACATAGTATGCAGCAAATCCAGTGAAATGCTCTTCATTGGAGAAGTCTGATTTAAAGATCACCTGGAGTTTATTGTACGGGACTTGGAACTCTTCCACAATTGGAGAGCTGCGATTCTTGTTGGTCCTCTGTCCACAAAGTATCCCTTCTTGAAGGCCTCTTGACATTATCTAAGAGAAGAGTCAAAAAGAAACTAAGGGGTCATGGAGCTTCTGTTAAAGACGACGGAAAAATTTGGAAACAGATAATGGTGATGGCTGAACAACATGACAAATGTAATTAATGTTACTGAAGTGTACGTGCAAAAAATGTTAAAATGGCAAATGTCTGGTCACATATATTTACCACAATAAAAAAAATACTGAAATGAAAAAGAAATTAGTAAAAGGTATATTTTGGTATGGAAGTCAGAGAAAAACGGATGGAGACAGAAGAACAACATCTACAACCTTAAATTATTTCACTCCAGTTCATCGTATGCCTGTGGCACTCCATCCTACACCCCTCTCATCCCACCATCCTGGCCCTGGTCTCCCATCTCTAATCTTCATGTGCTCATAATATACCTGCACCGAGTCATACGCGCAGTTCTCTGAGAGCTCTATGTCCAGATGGGTGAAGTAGAGGTGAATCCCGTACCCTTCAGGAACTTCTATATCCCAAGATTTCTCTATCTCATTGGGATATGCCTGAGGATAGTTAGGGGACAGGATCTCCCCATACATAGTAGGCTCAGCATAAACCCATGCCAAAAGGGAAAACAGGACAATGTACCTGGGGAAAAAAGGATAGAGAGGTGGATGACCCCAATGTCAGAGGCCTAGTGTAAAGCTCTAGCATTCGTCATAGGGAGAAGGGAGGGAAAAGGAGAAGGACAGCCAATGGTCCACGGAGGAGAATCTTAAGTTGAAATAAAGTCAAAAGGCTTAGGTCAAACCAAAATCCAGGCTTCAAATATGAAAATTTTTTCTCAAGAAGATGAAGAGAATGGCATCCGTGTACATGTCTGTAGACCCATGATCACTTACCACATCTCTGGTGATTTGTCCAACCCTGGTGAGCAGCACGTCTCTTAGTCTTGGCTCTCTGTACCTCTGAACTTTGGAGCTAAAGAGGTGGTAGGCCTGGCTGTATTTGTCTAACAAACACAGGCACCTGCTTGGTGCCTCTGCTTGGTGGTGGGGGAGTCACCTGAGGTTCAGTGTCACCTTCATACAAATAACAAACAGGTTAAGCAGAGCCATATCACTATGCATCACCATAGAACATACTTATCCTCTCACACTCTCCCTGGTCCTACTTCGATTAAATTTCTAGACTAAAACTAAAACTTATCCTTCTCCCATTGCTTCTCTGGACCTTCTCCCAGTTTTTCTTTTTCTCCAAGGGTATGAGGACATTCTCCCAGTTTTCTTCTTCCTCTTTTCTCTCCCACCTCAAGTCTATCAGCCTGTATACCACCCTCACAGGACAATATCCTTATTTCCACCCTGATTTTCAGGAGTCTTTGCCCATCATCACCAGCCATCAAGGACTGTTCTCCCTCTTTCTTGGCATTGAGTCCCCACGTCACTTCAAACCAGCTCTCTTTACAGTGTTTATTATCGCATGTGTTTCTGATGGTGCTCCCATGACCGCTGGTGGAGGAAGGCACTTCCTTCACAGGGAAGGCAGTGGCCTTGACACAAAGGATATGAGAACAGAAGCACTGCCTTCCATTGAGATAGGTTTTGGTGGGGAAGGAAAGAAGGGGTAGCTGAATGGTGAGAAGCATAAAAGGAAACAAAAGATATTCTCCTAATTTCCTACATTAATTTTCCAGGGTTGCTTTTATCCCCCTTTACTAAAAAGACAAGGATCTTCCCACAGTTCCCAGAAAAGTCTTGCCAAAATGTTTCTAACCCAGAAAACAATGGTAGGTAGTGGGATGATGTGGGAGTGAGTGGGGTCAACCTAAGAGAAATAGGTTCTCTTTATTGTTTCCTTTCATTCTGCCATCTTAGCCCCAAGCTTTCCTATCTTTGCCCCAAACCTTCCTATATGAAGTTTCCTGCCTTTCTTTTTCTCCATCAAAGCTCTGGCTCTTTGTTTTTAAGGTTTTACCTTCAGAAGCTGATGGGAGCAAGTGGGCCAGTGGGCATGCTGGGTGACCCTGCTGGCTCCCAGGAGAACAGCGCAGGGCCTGGCCGCTCCCTCTGCAGGCACCTCTGCCGGCCTCCCTGTCCTGCTTCTGTGCAGATGATTCTCTACTGAGTGGGCATGTCTGAAATCCCCTGACCTAAACAGAGGGGGCTGGGAGACCATGACTTAGGGAAAGGGTAACTCAGCCTTGATCTTGGAGCTCCCTCTGCTTTTGAAAGAAGAACTGCGTCCTCCTTCCTGACCGGAGATTCTGCTATCCAGGGCTACAGGGGGAGAAAGGAGGAATGGGGAATTTCACTGATTGCCCAATGCTCTTTTTCAGCCAAGGGGTGTGTTACAGAGTTTTCGGGGAAGTCAGGTGATTTGTGGGAAAAGGAGGAGATTAATAACATGGGGAAGAAGCCAAACCCAAAAAGTCCAACCCTCTAGCTGTGTAGGAATCATGAATTAAGGGAGAGTAGTTATCAGAAATACAGGTCATCTCTGCCTTAAGAGTAATGGTTGGGTAAGACTTAAACCTAGAGCGAGGCTGGTGTAGGGTAATGCTTTTTTCCTCCTCTTCCCAAAACACCCTCCATATTTCCAAACATCTAAATTCTATCTGCCTATCAAGCCCCAGTTCAGATACAACCCACAGCCCTTATCCATAACCCTTGGGACCAGAAGTGTTTTGAAATTTAGAATTTTACAGATTTTAAAAACACAATACAGGGTACTGACTGAATATAGGTAGCACCCTCTACTCCCTTCAACCCCTGCCCAAGGGCTGAGATAACACTCCATAACCAAACAATATTTCTGCAGCTAAATATATTGATATTCACAGCAAATGGACTGAAGATTATAAATTACTTCACAGTTCAGATCAGATATTGCTGCCAAATGAGTTTCAGTGTCAAACTTGAAAAAAAATTGTTTTCAGGGCCTTTTTAGAGTTCAGAATTACAAATAAGGGACTATGGGCTTGTATAACCTCTCCGTAAAGCCTTCTTTGATCTCCTTCATGTCCCTGATTACTTTCTACCTTGGATCTTAGTGACTGTATTCCAATGAATCTAAGACATCATCAGCTGAAGATGCTCCATTATTTTACATATCACTAGAAATAATGTTGCCAATTAAACTATAGTATGCCATAGATGCATCCTAATTTCAGAAGTGTTAAAACGTGGGTAAGAGGGATGCATGCCTCCATGAATCGATGGAATCAATGAAGCATAGTATTTAGGTCATGCCTTTAACTCTGGTAGACTCAGCACTAGGAATCATAAGACAGGTTCAAACTCCTAGCTCTGCCACTTACCAGTCATGAGACCTTAGGCTCATCAGCTAGATTCTTAGCTTCTTCCAAGTATAGAATAGAGCAACTAACAACAACAAGGTTTCTGAAGGCAGGTTCTGGGTATAATTCACCATGCCTAGCAGTGTCATACATACAATAAGACCATCTGTCATTCTTTTTGGCTGCCCAGCATTTGAACCCTTTTATCACATTTGGGGAGTTCTTGTTGCACGAGTCTGGGAGCAGAGCCCACCTCCCAGGAAAGAAGTTACAAGTACAGAAAGCATGTCCCTCACCTCTCTAGTAGCTCTGGATAGGGCTAGGTACTCACGCTCCATTCATCAGAGGCTTCTGCCCAGGCTTTGAATTCAGAGGTAATGATGCCAAGAAGCAGGGACCATGGAGACTCTGGGGCAGTGGTGGTTGCAGCAAGATGGAGGAGAAGGTGGTGCTCACGGGAGCACCCAGTGGATGAGCATCACAAGCTGAAGTGTCTAGAGCTCAGCAAAGGCAAAGGCAGAGGCAGCAGCCCTGTTCTGACCATTCTTCCTGCTGTCACGCTTCTCTCTTGGCACTCCAGCTGTCCTGACATTTTTGTGAGTGATTTAGGATCTCATTAATAAATTTCTCTCTGCTAAAATCAACCTGAGTTGGTTTCTGTTGCTTGTGACTAAGAACAGTGACTAATACAACATGCTTAGTGAACACCTGAGAAATGACTGACTGAATAAACAAGCCAAGGTAAGTTCAAACCATTTACTAACTGCTTTTAGTTGTGTGATGCAGTGGTTAAGCATTCGACTGCTAACCTAATCGAATCCACCAGCCGCTTCTTGGAAACCCTTTGGGGCAGTTCTGCTGTATCCTACAGGGTTGTTATGAGTCAGAATCGACTCAACAGAAATGGGTTTGAGTTTTTTTGGGTTTTTAGTTGTATGACCTTGAAAAAGTTACTTAACCTCTCTGAGAGCCAGCTTCATCATGTGTAAAATGGGAATAATATCACCTACCTCAGACACAACCTTCATTGTCAGCGCCTGTTGTTGACATGATTAAAAGAGATAAGCATTCAACATATGTCTGGTACTCAGTAAGGCCTTAATAAATTAGAAAAAAAACATTAACTTCATCCCCAAACACCAGCAGCAGCAGTAGCAGCAGCATCCTCCTCAGCAAGATCTTCAGAGCATGCCTCGGGAGACAGTGAGGAAAAAAAAAAGAACATCTCACCATATTTTCCAGGGTTCCTTCTTTTTCTTCTAAGTTCAACACTGCCTGATTTTGCCAGAAAATTTAGAGTGACTCTCTCCTACCCTCACCTATGTTTCACGTTCCCTTCTTTAATTTTATCATCAACATGAAATATTTTATTTTCCTCTCTAAATCTCAAGGAGACCACAAATCCCCTTGTAATGGCATCTCTGGGCCCCACCTCCTTCCTTGGTTCAGCAAGAACTCAGGTCAAGACCTTATACGGTGACAGCCTTGTAAGAGCAGGAAGTGTGTTACATGGTCTGCCCAGTACCACAGCGGTTCATAAAAACAGTGGTGCTTATTGTCATCCTCAGGGTCATCTGAACCCAGCTGATGTGGATATTGCTGATATACAAACCAGAAATTATGACCTTATATGTTAATCTTAAAAGTAACAAACACACATAAATATGTATATAAATATGAATTGGAAATTTTAGAAAATAATCACTAATGTTGATCAGAGTCATAACTATCATATTCACAATGTTAGAGTCTCTGGAGGAGGCTGAATAAATAGCATCCTTCATAACTTGCCAAGTTCTAGACAAATTGAGAAACAACACAAAGTAGCAGATGAAGGGCAAAATATACCTTTAATAGTGATAAAGCCTAAGACAGATGAAGTAGCTCAGTGTAAAAGCCAAATGTGGGGGGGCTAAGTGAACCCCAGAATAGACTGAGTTACCCTTCAAAACACAGGCAACACTGGACCACGGGAGACCCCCAAACAGAGAAGATACACTCCCTGTGGACAGTTTGCTCCCAAGAGGAACAAGGGCCAAGCTGAGGGAAGCAGGCCCAGTTATTTTTCCAATCTTTACCAACTAGATAAGTGACCCCACCTCCCCAGGACAAAGTGAGTGATGGAATGAAGAAGTCCAGAAGTATCACATCATGGAGCTCTCGCCATCAGTCAGATCTATCCGTAGTAGGAAGGACACTTTTCTCCTTAATGTTGCCCAGATTTTTCTTCTTTAACCCATAAGGCTTGACAATTAAGCATATGATCAATCCAGGATGGGCTATCTACTTGGGGAGGAGATCAGCAGTCTAACTAGGGTGCTCCTGCACCCACATTCACAAGGCTACGCACCCAACACCACCCAGTGCTCCTTTTGTGTGTCCTCTGGCACTGCTGGCCCCAGAAGACTCCAAAATAATTCTGAACAATACATTAATATTAAATATATTCTACACCCAAGGCTGAAAATTCAACTCCTGTTCCATTTTCCATCTGAAATTTTATCAAGCCATGTTATCTAAGATAGCTATCAGAGGTTCTGTAATGAGATTAAATGATGGTATTAAGATATTCCAGTAATGAAACGCCAGCAATAAAGAGGCATCTCAAATCTAAACAAAAACAAAAAAAACCTCCCAATTTCAAACTCCCAAATTAAAAGTTCAAATTCCATTGCAAAATAGATCTCAAAGACAAACACATATAACTATGTATATAAATACGAATTGGACATTTTAGAAAATAATCATTAATGTTGCTCTGAGTCATAACTATCATATTCACAATGTTATAGTCTCTGAGGGGGGCTGAATAAATAGCACCCCTCTTCCCTTCCAAGTTCTAGACAAACTGAGAAATAACACAAAATTAGTATATGAAGATTAAAACCAAAAAAAAAACAAAAACCAAACCCGTTGCTGTTGAGTCAATTCCAAGTCATAGCGACCCTACAGGACAGAGTAGAACTGTCCCTATAGGGTTTCCAAGGAGCAGGTGGTGGATTCGAACTGCCAACCTTTTGGTTGGCAGCCAAGCTCCTGACCACTGCGCCACTGAGGCTCCATACAAAGACATTAAAGTTGAAAGTTACTGAAGTCCAAAATCAAATTCTCTTTCCCTTAAGTCCAAATTCTCAAATTCTTAAGTTAAAGTCCCAAAACCATCATCCCAAATTTTATTTAGTTGGGTCTCAGCTAGAGAGTTTTCAATCCCTGGGCAGAGGTTTGGTTCCTTCAGTAGCTGCAGCCTAAGCTGGAACAGTTAGTTCCTCCAATGCTTCAGAGATTATCTTAAATCCAAGGAAAATCTTCATGAGCCTCATTTTTGAAAAGTCCAAAGAGTTAATGAGACAACATTGAGACTATTGCAGCACCAGCCCCACAATCACAAAATTTAGAAAGCAAGCCATCTCAGGCCCCAAAGCAGTTATCGCAAGCAAAATTTAAACTATATTTCTAGAACCCAGTACTTAATGTTGCCAAAGACTGAAGGAGAAATTCAAATAGTATCTGAGAGCAGGAGAAAATCTTAGGTTTTTACTTCACCGTGATGCCAATCAGTTTATGCCAAATGTTCAGAATTCATGTCCTATGAATTTAAACACAACAGGAAGAAATCACCTAGAAAAAGGTTAATTTTGGCATTCTGTACTTACCATATGGAGGTCCTCCTATGAAAAATTCTTAATTCCTACTCTTCTTCTTCAGCCCCCAGTTTCTGGCACCCCAGTGCTGCACTGGTGGGTGCCTTCCTTATCTAGTGCTGCTGTAACACAAATATCACAAGTGGGTGGCTTTAAAGAACAGAAATTTATTCTCTTAGAGTTTGAGAGGCTAGAAGTCCACATCAGGGTCTTGGCTGTGTCAATTCCTTTGGTGTTAGCAACGCTGGTGTCTTAGTTATCTAGTGCTACTGTAACAGAAATACCACAAGTGGGTGGCTTTAACAAACAGAAATTCATTTTCCAACAGTTTAGGAAGCTAGAAGTCCAGACTCAGGGCGTCAGCTCTAGGGGAAGGCTCTGTCTTTCTCTCTCCCTGTCTGCTCTGGGGGGAAGGTCTTTTTCTCTTTTCAGCTTCTATTCCTAGGTTCCTTGGCGATCACGTGGCTTGTAGCTTCCCCTCCATTTGTGCTTGCTTGCTTTTTTATAATCTGTTCTTTTAAATATCTCAAGAGATTGACTTAAAACACACCCTACTAATACTGCCACATTAACATAACAAAGAAAACCCATTCCCAGATGGGATTATAACCACAGGCTTAGGGGTCAGAATTTACAACACATATTTTGGGAGGACACAATTCAATCCATAACACCCAACATTCCTTGATTCCTTAGTGATCCTCAGATGGCATCTGTCTTCCCCAGTTTGTGCTCCTCTCTGTGTCTGATTGGATCTTTTCATAACTCAGAAGTGATTAGGTTTAGGACACACCCTGCACTGGTATGGCCTCATTAATATAGCTAAGAAAATCCTGTTTCCAAACAAGATTACATCCACAGGTATAGAGGTTAGGATTTCAACACATATTTTAGGGGGACACAATTTAATCCGTAACAGTGGGTAAACTCTGCCTAGCAATACAGTCTCCACAGTGTAAGGAGGGCAGGCATTTTCAGTCAAGTGCCTCTTCTTTCACTGCCCCTTTTATGGAATCACTAAGACCTGAAAAGCCATCTTCCTAGGGAAGGCATTCCCTTCATTCCCATGTGTGTGTCACCTGGAAAAAGTCCCTGCAGCAAGTTCTTGAACTCAGATTGTTAATGAAGCTTCTGAAGCCTATGCCCCTAGATATGAACCACTACCTCTGATACAGCCACACTTCTTTTTTTTTTTTTTTTTAATGATTTTTCTAGGTCAAAAAGTACATCAGTAAACTATCAGTTAATAGTTTTATTAAACAATAAATGAATTGGTATTTTGGCAAGCATTGTACATATCTGATACTACTTTTTCTTCCACTTTCTAATTTCAATAACAAATTAGGGTGATCCTTCAGGGCACAGGCAGTACCAGCAAGCCTACCTACAATAACTATATTTCCTTGAAACCCATCGAGTAATTTTTTGAGAATTTTCCATTCTCAAGCCTGTGAAACGAACAAGTTGCAGAAATGTGCAAAATGAATTAGTGAAACCACTTGACTTAGTTATCTAGTGCTGCTGTAACAGAAATGCCACAAGTGGATGGCTCACAATCTAGTAGGCCAGAAGTCCAAATTCAGGGCGTTGGCTCCAGGGAAAGGCTCTCTCTCTGTCAGTTCTAGGGAAAGGTCCTTGTCATCAATCTTCCCCTGGATTAGGAGCTTCTCAGGCGCAGAGACTCCGGGTCCGGAGGACGCACTCTGCTCCCGGCGCTGCTTTCTTGGTGGTATGAGGTCCCCACGTCTCTCTGCTAGCTTCTCTCTTTTATGTATCAAAAGAGATTGACTTAAGACGCAACTTAATCTTGTAGATTGAGTCCTGCCTTATTAACAACGCAGAGGCAGGATTTACAACACATGGGAAAATCAGATGACACAATGGTGGACAATCACACAATACTGGGAATCACGGCCTACCCAAGTTGACACACATTTTTGGGGGACACAGTTCAATAGCACCGCTCTTATTGCTGCTTTTCTCTGCCCTTCTTTTTTCAGCAACCTCATATCTCTTTTTACTTCTCTCTTCCTCCCTTCCTTTCCACTGGTTCCTTGACTGCTGTCCATTATCATCTGCAGGGCTTCCCATCCTAGAAAACCTTCCCTTGCCCCTCTTATTCTCTCAACTTAAAAAACAAAGAAACAAACACAAAACAAAACAAAAAAAAACCCAATTGCTATCAAGTTGCTTCCAACTCGTGGATTTCAAGGCTGTGAACTTTTGGAAGCAGATCGCCACAATTTATACTTTGGCTCTGAATATAGAACGGAATTTGCCAATCCAGCACTGCCTACCTAGGCCAGGCACTCACAAATTAAAGCTAGAATTTCCCTAGTGCTCTGTAGCACATGTAGAACTCAGATTCCTCACAGTAGAAATTCCTATAAGAAAGTATCAGGACTGAGGAAGAAAATCCCACCCCTACAACATACAGAGTATCTGGACTGTTGTTGAAGACTCTAGAAATACATAATGCTTGCCAAAATACCAATTCATTTATTGTTCAGTAAAACTAAAAAGTGATATTTTACTAATGTACTTTTTTGATCTAGAGAAATCTTAAGGAAAAAAGTTTGGATATAACAAGATATGAAGCTAATGTAAAGGAGAAAAAATAAAAGACAGTAAATGTGAAAAAGGAGCAGTAACAAAGTAAAGTCAGTTTGGGAGAGGTTGTTCTTTTCTTCACCCACAATTGCATTAAATTAACTAAAAATGTATTTGTTATTGGTGTTAGTTCTCATCAAGTCAGCTCCAACTCATGGTGGCCCTATGTACAACAGAATGAAACATTGCCTGGTCTTGTGCCATCTCCATAATCGTTGGTATGTTTGAGTCCATTGTTGTGGCTATTGTGTAGTGCCTTCCAACCTAGTGGCTTACCTTCCAGCACTATATTGGACAATATTCTGCTGTGATCCATAAGGTTTTCACTGGCTAATTTTGCCAGGCCTTTCTAAACACAGGCAATCTCCAGGTTACTAACATTCAACTTACATACAACCTGTAGTTATGAACCAACCCTCATAAAGCCTATTATATTAAAAATTCAAAGTACATACAGTGGTTAGTAATAACAAACAGGCACTACTCTGCACCAAAACATTATTATTCAAAGTGGGAGAGAAATGTAGAGCAAAATTCAAACTCATAAATAAGACCAGGCTCACTGGTCTGAGAGAACTGGTGGGACCCCTGTAGCTATGGCCCTTAGATATCCTTCAGACCTTTCAGATACCCTTCAGAACCAAAATCACTCCTGGAGATCACATTATAGCCATACAATAGACAGGCCTATAAAATGAACAATAACACCAGTGAGGAATGTACACTTCAGAACAATCAACTGCACAGAGAAAAATTGTCTGGAGGTGAGGCAGAGAGGTAGAAGGATCACAACAGTAGTTTTACAGCTGTGATTAACTGATTAGTTAATCAGTGATTTAACTGATTAGAGCCATTTGATAGAGATAACTAAACAGTAAATATCTAAATAAAATATCCCTGTAAGTTCTGAAAGCCATATGGAGCTCCTGCTTGGATAATATGCTTTACCAAAAGTCGGGTGGAGGAAGGGGGATGCAAACAAAAGGAAGAGAGATGTGACAGAGCAGAGGATACCTCAAATTGGTTAGAAAGTGTCTTGGTGTAACAGGGTACTTTGAAACTGCCAATTCCCTCAAGAAACATCTCCTACCCCTTTCCCCCATATTATTCTAGAGCCAAGCAGAGCAACAAGGACAAGAATCTGAAACGATACCAATTAACAGAAACCTTTTCCCATTTTGAAAAAAAAAAAAGAGAGAAATGATAACAAGCAAAAGACAGACGGTCAAAAAAACACTTCAGAAAAAGTTACCTCAGCACTCTGGTGTGGAAGAATTCCAAATAAATTATGTCGATAGTCACCCCAAAGGAGGGGAAGCATAACTCCCCATTCCTCTAATGTGGGTTGTATATAGTAACATACTAGTACAGTACATAAAGGAGGGGGAAAAGAATAATTTTACACTGGAGAGACCTGACAAACACTGCTTCAACTAGGTGATCTTGGTCAACATTAACAGGTATAAGTCATATTGATAGTATGTACCCTTGATACGATGTGATGAGAATGGCACTTTACCTCTGTGATCTTTCTTCCTTCCCAAACCTCTAACCCTAGTCTAATCATGAGAAAAGCATCAACCAAATTCCAATAGTGGAGCATTCTACAATATTCCTGACCAGTACTCCTGAAAACTGTCAAGGTCATCAAAATCTAGGAAAGTCTGAGCAACTATCATAGCCAAGAGGAGCCTAAGGAGACATGATGACTAAATGTGTTATCCTGGATGAGATCCTGGAACAAAAAAAGGACATTAGATAAAAACTAAGAAAGTCTGAATAAATTATGGACTTTGGTTAATAATAATATAACAGTATTGGCTCATTAATTTTAATAAATGTACCATGCTAATGTAAGCTGTTAATAACAGGGAAACTGTATACACTAGCTATATGGGAACTCTCAGTACTATCTGCTCAATTGTTCTGTAAATCTAAAACTGTTGTAAAAAAATTAAGTCTATTTAAAAAAAAAAAAGTTACCCCAGCAAGCAGAAGAAAAATGTGAGACAGATATTTTTCTATACTTTAAAACATTAAAGAGAACATGGGCATTGTTTAAAAGATTACAAAGAGAGATATGAGGGAAAATATGGGACAAACACACTCGGCATTTCTCAAACTGAAAGAACTCAAGAAAAAATTCAAGCCTCGAGTTGCAATATTGAAGGATTCTATGGGCAAAAAACTGAACGATGCAGGAAGCATCAAAAGAAGATGGAAGGAATACACAGAGTCACTGTACCAAAAAGAACTGGTCGAGGTTCAGGCAATTCAGGAGGTAGCATGTGATCAAAAACCAATGGTACTGAAGGAAGAAGTCCAAGCTGCATTGAAGGCACTGGCGAAAAACAAGACTTCAGGAAATGACAGAATACCAATTGAGATACTTCAACAAACAGATGCAACTCTGGAAGCACTCACTCATCTATGCCAAGAAATTTGGAAGACAGCTACCTGGCCAACCGACTGGAAGAGATCCATATACATACATGCCTATTCCAAAGAAAGGTGATCCAACGGAATGCAGAAATTATTGAACAATATCACTAATATCACATGCAAGTAAAATTAAGCTGAAAATAATTCAAAAACGGTTACAGCAGCAGTACATCAACAGAGAGCTGTCAGAAATTCAAGCTGGATTCAGAAGATGCCATGGAACGAGGGATTAGCACTATTTATATCAGATGGATCTTGACTGAAAGCAGAGAATACCAGAAAGACGTTTACCCGTGTTTTATGGACTATGAAAAGGCATTCAACTGTGTGAATCATAACAAATTACGGATAACACTTTGAAGAATGGAAATTCCAGAACACTTAATTGTGCTCATGTGAAAACTGTACATAGACCAAGAGGTAGTCGGTCAAACAGAACAAGGGGGTACTGCATGGTTTAAAGTCAGGAAAGGTGTGCATCAGGGTTGTATCCTTTCACCATACTTATTCAGTCTGTATGCTGAGCAAATAATCTGAGAAGCTGGACTATATGAAGAAAAACATGGCATCAGGATTGGAGGAAGACTCACTAACAACCTGTGATACGGACATGACATAACCTTGATGGCTGAAAGTGAAGAGGGCTTGAAGCACTTACTGGTGAAGCCTTCAGTATGGATTACACCTCAACCTATAGAAAACAAAAATCCTCACAAATGGACCAATAAGCAACATCATGACAAAGGGAGAAAATATTGAAGTTGTCAAAAATTTCATTTTACTTAGACTGACAATCAATACCCATGGAAGCAGCAGTCTACAAATCAAACAACGAATTGCATTGGGCAAATCTTCTGTAAAAGACCTCTTTATAGTGTTAAAAAGTAAAGATGTCACCTTGAGGACTAAGGGGCACCTGACCCAAACCATGGTATTTTCAGTTGCCTCATATGCACACAAAAGCTGGACAATGAATGAGGAAAACCGAAGAATTGATGCCTTTGAATTATGGTGGTGGCGAAGACTAATGAATATACCACAGACTGCCAGAATAACGAACAAAACTGTCTTGGAAGAAGTACAGCCAGAATGCTCCCTAGAAGTGAGGATGGTAAAACAAAATGAGACTGATGAGGTACAGCAGCCCAGGACAAGGACTAGAAGGCAGAAGGGGACAGGAAAGCTGGTCATAGGGAACCCAAGGTCGAGAAGGGAGAGTGTTGACATGTCGTGGCATTGTTAACCAGTGTCATAAAACAATATGTGTACTGTTTAATGAGAAACTACTTGTTCTGTAAACCTTCATCTAAAGTACAATAAACAAAAAAAAAAAAAGAAGTGAGGATGATAAGATTGTGTCTTACATATTTTGGACATGTTATCAGGAGGGACCAGTCCCTGGAGAAGGACATCATGCTTGGTAAAGTAGAGGGTCAGTGAAAAAGAAGACTCTCAGTAAGATGAATTGACACAGTGACTGCAAAAATGGGCCCAAATATAGCAATGATTGTGAGGATGGTGTAGGACCAGACAGTGTTTCATTCTGTTGTACATAGGGCTATGAGTCGAACTGACTCAATGGCACCTAACAACAACATTTTTAAAAAGAGAGATAAAAAGCGCGCCGGCAGAGCTCAGCTAAGAAATTGGAAACAACAATAAAGCCATTATAAAAATGAAAAATGCATTATAAAGGCAGCAAGAAGTCAAATATAGACTGCTGAATACAAGAAAATTTTGTGGTGGGGTAAGAGACAGGAGGAAGTTTAAGGAAGCTAATTTCCTCATCTTCATATGGTAATGTCAGTTGGTAGTGTGAAGCTGACAAATCAGGAAATAAATGTTTAAGTATTGTTAAAAGATATGAAAATAATAATAGAAGAATTAGTTCCCCAAAAATATTTTTCTAAACAGAGCATCTACAAAAATATCTTTAAAACAAAGGAGACTTCTAATAATGGTGGCAGATTGATTTGACTCTTGTGTCTAAGATCCAACTAAAATAATACTAAAAGCAGAGGGGAGGGTTAAATGTATTGGGACAAAGTGAATGAAACATTTCAACACATTTGTGGAAAGTGAAAGGAGATGGAGGAGTAGTGATGATATAGCACAAGAGAGGAAACTGAACAAAGAGCCAAACACCCTCAAAAAGCTTCAAACCCACTCTGCCATCTGTTGTTGTTGTTAGGTGCTGTCGAGTTGGTTCCGACTCATGACGACCCTATGTTCGACAGAATAAAACATCTTCACAATTGTTATGCTTGAGCCCCCTGCTGCAGCCACTGTGTCAACTCATCTTGTTGAGGGTCTTCCTCTTTTTCCCTGACCCTCTACTCCACCATTTAGCACAAAAATACAAACCAAACCAAACCAGTTGCCACTGAGTCGATTCCAACTCATGGCCATCCCATGTATGTCAGAGTAGAACTGTGCTCCGTAGGGTTTTCAAGGCTGTGACTTTTCAGAAGCCAATCACCAGGCCTTTCTTCTGAGGCACCTCTGGGCAGGTTAGAACTGTCAACCTTTCAGTTAGTCAAGTACTTAATCATTTGCGCCACCTAGGGACTCTTCCAGCTAGCACAGCCATCTCTGCCATTGTGAGAAAAGTGGAGATTTTTTCCCCCAAAAGTATGGTAGGTAAGTAAAGGAAAAAGAAGGCAGTAACTTGAGAGCAGTCACTGAGTGTCACAAACGGTTAAGCACTCAACTACCAATTGAAAGGTTAGTGGTTCTGAACGCACCCAGAGGAGCCCCAGAAGAAAGGCCTGGCGATCTGCTTCCAAAAGTTCACAGCCTTGAAATCCACGAGTTGGAAGCAACTTGATAGCAATTGGGTTTTTTTTTGTTTTGTTTTGTGTTTGTTTCTTTGTTTTTTAAGTTGAGAGAATAAGAGGGGCAAGGGAAGGTTTTCTAGGATGGGAAGCCCTGCAGATGATAATGGACAGCAGTCAAGGAACCAGTGGAAAGGAAGGGAGGAAGAGAGAAGTAAAAAGAGATATGAGGTTGCTGAAAAAAGAAGGGCAGAGAAAAGCAGCAATAAGAGCGGTGCTATTGAACTGTGTCCCCCAAAAATGTGTGTCAACTTGGGTAGGCCGTGATTCCCAGTATTGTGTGATTGTCCACCATTGTGTCATCTGATTTTCCCATGTGTTGTAAATCCTGCCTCTGCGTTGTTAATAAGGCAGGACTCAATCTACAAGATTAAGTTGCGTCTTAAGTCAATCTCTTTTGATACATAAAAGAGAGAAGCTAGCAGAGAGACGTGGGGACCTCATACCACCAAGAAAGCAGCGCCGGGAGCAGAGTGCGTCCTCCGGACCCGGAGTCTCTGCGCCTGAGAAGCTCCTAATCCAGGGGAAGATTGATGACAAGGACCTTTCCCTAGAACTGACAGAGAGAGAGCCTTTCCCTGGAGCCAACGCCCTGAATTTGGACTTCTGGCCTACTAGATTGTGAGCCATCCACTTGTGGCATTTCTGTTACAGCAGCACTAGATAACTAAGTCAAGTGGTTTCACTAATTCATTTTGCACATTTCTGTGCAAACATTTCCACTTTGTTTTGCAATTATGTCTTCATGTTTCTCTTCCCACTAGACACACAGCTCCTTGCGGGTGGCAGCTGTTTCTTACTCATCTTTGTATTCTGAGGGTCCAGCAAAGAACCTACATAGTAAGTTCTCGATGAATATGTTTAATCATAAAGTAAGAGGCCATATAATCTTAATCTTCTCTTCTCCCACTCACCGGTTAGCGTAACTGGAGAAAGAAGTGCTGCAGTGGAACAACAGGAAGAATGAGCAGAATATGGCTGACCAAAGCACCTGAGAAAGGCACTTGCGTCAACATAACACAGTCTCTCTCCCATAGCCACCCTTCTTACAGAACACTAGAGGGCGCAAGAAGGGGCAGACATGTTAACTAATAACACAAAGAGAAACTGATTTTCTGTATTTTTAAATAGAGTCTAGCTGACTAAAGGCTTTAACAAATATATTTTACTTATATCAGAGAATCAGAGATTTTAGCAGTCTTCAATAACATTTAGCCAAACACTTCAATTAGGCAAAATTTAGTAAAGTTGAGGTGTGAGTACCCTACTACCTATAATTTCCTTCCTGGTTACTAACTCTAGAATAGTGTTTTTTAAACTGAGGATCATGAACTACTAGTCTGTACTGAAATCAGGTTAGTGGGTCTTGATCAGCAATTTTTAAATGAATTAAAATAGAATAGACAGAGTTTCTGTTTGTGGTGATGAAAAACTTTTGAAAATAGTGGTGATGGTTTCACAACATGGTGAATATATTGTCATCACATTGTACACTTAAACGGTTTCAATGGCTAATGTTTTGTAATATACATACGCATTTGTTGTGTAGTGTAAGAATATGTATGTGTACCAGATAGCAATGTGTTTCTTACAGTGGATGTCAGTTAAAAAAGAAAGAAGTTTGAAAGTTGACGCCTTTGAGAAACTCTCATTGTTGCTTAAAGGAGAATGTCTACTGTAGCAATGTTTATAATAGGAAGTGAATAAATAAATAGGAAATGATCCAAGTATTCCTCAACACGACCATGAAAAATTAATTGTGGTATAATCATACAATGGAATGGTACATGGAAGTTAACATGAATGGATTAGGGCTACATATATCAACATAGATACTTCTCAATAAAGATGTTAAGCATAAAAACGAGTTGCAAAATGATATATTCATTGTAATACCATTAATAAAAAGTTTCCACTACCCATCTGTCAGTTTGTCGTACCATGGTGGCTTGCGTGTTGCTATGATGCTGGAAGCTATGCCACCAGTATTTCAAATACCAGCAGGGTCACCCAAGGTAGGGAGATTTCAGTGGAGCTTCCAGACTAAGACAGACTAGGAAGAAAGACCTGGAATTCTACTTTCAAAAATTAGACAATGAAAACTCCATGGATCACAACAGACTATAGTCTGATATAATGCTGGAAGATGAGCCCCCTAGGTTGGAAGGCACTCAAAATACACAGTGGCCACAAGAATGAACTTGAGCATACTAATGATCAGGAAGATGGCACCAGACCTGGAAACGTTTCCTTCTCCTGTATGAAGTGTCGCCATGAGTCAGACTTGACTTAACAGCAACTAACAATAACAGTGCAAAGTTTAAAATCATGTAAAACAACACTATAGAGTGAAACCTTTGAGACCTAGAACTGGACAGCAGTGCCTTGTTTTTCCAGGTCCCACAAGTTTTCCACCTTTGACAGTGTACAGTCACCATTTTTCTATTGCTCTCTTTAGTGGAAAATATGTTTTCCTTCTCTGATAGGTTTCCACTTTACACATGTTGCAGCTTTTACAGGTTTTCCTGTATATTGTTTCTAGGTATATACAGTAGGTAAAGTGTAAAAATAGGCATGGGATTGATATATGTCAAAGTCAGCAAAGTGGTGACCTCTGAGAAGCTAAGGAGGGAAATGCCGTCAGGAAAGAATACACTGGGCTCTTCAACTGTGTATGTGGTATTTGTTTCTTAATTTGGAGAAAGTTATACTATTCTCTGCTTTTTTTTTTTGTATGAATGAAATAGCTCATATATTTTAAAATTGGCAAAAAAAAAAAAAAACAAGGGAGGGATCTGACAGATCTAGGTTTAAATTCTGTCTCTGCCATTTACTGGGAAAGAAATTAGTGACAATTTCTGTGTCTGAAGAAGGATGTAATAATAAATATCCTGTTTCACAGCCAAATTAAGTAAGTCATATGGATAAAGGCACTTTACAGACTGCAAAGTGCTACAGAAGTGTAAGCTGTAATTGTTAGAATGCTCCACGAATTCCAGTTATTACAAGAAACTGTTAGGGTTCTTTCATTACATGCTGTCATAGAATCTTAGGAGTTACAGCCTTGGAAATCCTATAGGGTCACTATGAGTTGGAATCCACTCAACTGCAATGAGTTTGGTTTTTGGTTTTTGGTTTTTAGGTCATAGAATCTTATAACTTTCCTTCAGAGTGCCTACCTTTGCTTGCAATTATACCCTCATTTGTGCGATTATTTGTGCATCTTCCCCACTTCATGGGTTTGGACTCTTCATTACTTTTTCCAGAGACCAGCACAGTGCCTGAGACATCCTAAATGCTAAGCACATTTTTTTGTGCAATCTGAATAATGATTACCTGCAGAAAGAGAGAAGGGGAAGCAGGCTGGAAAGAACAGATTTTTATTTTCTGTTTTATACGTTCCTATGCTGTCTGATTCATACTTCGTAAGAAGTATGAATCTAATAAAATTGGAAATCGTCAAAAATGAAATGGAACGCATAAATATCGATATCCTAGGCATTAGTGAGCTGAAATGGACTGGTATTGGCCATTTTGAATCAGTCAGTCATATGGTCTACTACGTCGGGAATGACAACTTGGAGAGGACTGGTGTTGCATTAATCGTCGAAAAGAACACTTCAAGATCTATCCTGAAGTAAACCACTGTCAGTGATAGGATACTATTCATACACCTGTAAGGAAGATCTGTTAATACGACTGTTACTCAAATTTATGCACCAACCACTAAGGCCAAAGATGAAGAATATGATCGAACATGCAATCAGGATGCGTTGATAATTACTAGTAATTGGAATGCGAAAGTTGGAAACGAAGAAGGATCAGTAGTTGGAAAATATGGCCTAGGTGACAAAACGATGTCAGAGATCCCATGATAGAATTTTTTTTTTTAATTTTTATTTATTGTGCTTTAGGTGAAAGTTTACAGCTCAAGTTAATTTCTCATACAAAAATTTATACACATATTGTTATGTGACCCTAGTTGCAATCCCTATAATGTGACAGCACACTTCCTCTTTCCACCTCAGGTTTCATTCCATTCATTCATTTCTGCCTTCTCAGGAGCTGCCCATTTAGTCTCGTGCATCTACTTCAACGAAGAAGGATACTCCTCAGGAGTATTATTTTATGTTTTACAGTCCGGTCTAATCTTTGTCTGAAGAGTTGGTTTCCACCAGAATGGTGTTAGTTCTGGGTTAACAGAGAGTCCAGGGGCCATGTCCTCGGGGGTTCCTCTAGTGTCAGTCAGACCACTAAGTCTGGTCTTTTTACATGAATGTGAGATCCGCACTACACTTTTCTCCTGCTCCATCAGGGGCTCTCTGTTGTGCTCCCTGTCAGGGCAGTCATAGGTGGTAGCCGGGTACCATCTAGTTCTTCTGGTCTCAGGCTGGTGGAGTCTCTTGGGCTAGTATTTTCCTTGTGTCTTTGGTTTACTTCATTCTCCTTTGCTCCAGGAGAGTTGGGACCAATTGATGCACCTTACATGGCCGCTCGAAAGCTTTTAAGACCTCAGACGCCACTCACCAAAGTGGGATGCAGAACATTTTCTTAATAAACTTTGTTATGCCAACTGACCTAGATTTCCCCTGAAACCATGGTCCCCAGACCCCTCCCTGCTCCTGCTACTCTGTCCTTCAAAGTGTTTGGTTGTGTTCAGGAAACTTCTTAGCTTTTGGTTTAGTCCAGTTGTGCAGACTTCCTTTGTACTCTGTGTTGTCCTTCCCTTCACCTAAGATAATTCTTCTCTACTACGTAGTTAATGAGTTCCCCTCTCCCTCCCTCCTCACCCTTGTAACCATCAAAGAATATTTTCTTCTGTGTTTAAAGCTTTTCTCGCTATCTTATAATAGTGGTCTCATACAATATTTGTCCTTTCATGACTGGCTAATTTCACTCAGCATAATGCCTTCCAGATTCATCCATGTTGTGGGATGTTTTGTGGATTCATCATTGTTCTTTATCCTTGTGTAGTATTCCACTGTGTGGATATACCATAATTTGTTTATCCATTCATCTGTTGATGGGCACCTACGTTGTTTCTATCTCTTTACTATTGTGAACAGTGCTGCAACGAACATGGGTATGCATATATCTATTTGTGTGATGGCTCTTATTTCTCTAGGATATATTCCAAGGAGTGGGATTGCTGGATCCTATGGTATTTCTATTTCTAGCTTCTTAAGGAAGTGACAAATCGATTTCCAAAGTGGTTGTACCATTTTACATTCAAACCAGCAGTGTGTAAGTGTTCCAGTCTCTCCACAACCTCTCTAACATTTATTATTTTGTGTTTTTTGGATTAGTGTCAGACTTGTTGGGGTGAGATGGTATCTCATTGTAGTTTTGATTTGCATTTCTCTAAAGGCTAACAATTGTGAGCGTTTTCTCTTGTGTCTGTTAGCCACCTGAATGTCTTCTTTGGTGAAGTGCCTGTTCATATCCTTTGCCCATTTTTTAACTGGGTTATTTGTCTTTCTGTTGTTGGGGTATTGCAGTAACTTGTGTATTTTAGAGATTAGACCCTGATCAGATATGTCGTAGACAAAAATTTCTTCCCAGTCTGTAGGTTGTCTTTTGACTCTTTTGGTGAAGTCTTTTGATGAGCATAAGTGTTTGATTTTTAGGAGCCCCCAGTTATCTAGTTTCTCTTCTGGTGTTTCTGGACTGTTATAGTTATGCTTTGTATTCTGTTTATGCCATGTATTAGGGCTCCTAGTGTTGTCCCTATTTTTTCTTCCATGATCTTTATCATTTTAGGTTTTATATTTAGGTCTTTGATCCACTTCGGGTTAGTTTTTGTACATGGTGTGAGGTATGGGTTTTGTTTCATTTTTTTGCAGATGGATATCCAGTTATGCCAGTACCATTTGTTACAGAGATGGTCTTTTCCCCGTTGCATGACAGAATTTTGCAAGACCAACAACTTCTTCATTGAAAATAAGTTTTTTCACCAACATAAACAGTTACTATACACATGGACTTTGCAAGATGGAATACACAGCAATCAAATTGACTATATCTGTGGAAAGAGACAATTGAAAAGCTCAGTATCATCAGTCAGAACAAGGCCAGAGACAAACTGCAGAATAGACTATCAACTGTTCACATGCAAGTTCAAGTTGAAGCTGAAAAAAATTAGAACAAGTCCACGAGAGCCAACATATGACCTTGAGTATATTCCACCTGAATTTAGAGACCATCTCAAGATTAGATTTGATGCATTGACTGAAGACCAGACGAGTTGTGGAATGACATCAAGAACATCATACATGAAGAAAGCAAGAGGTTATTAAAAAGACAGGAAAGAAAGAAAAGACCAAAATGGATGTCAGAAGAGACTCTGAAACTTGCTCTTGAATGTCGAGTAGCTAAAGTGAATGGAAGAAATGATTATGGAAAAGAGCTGAACAGAAAGTTTCAAAGGGCAGCTGGAGAAGACAAAGTAAAGTATTATAATGAAATATGCAAAGACCCGAAGTTAGAAAACCAAAAGGGAAGAACACACTTGGCATTTCTCAAGCTGAAAGAACTGAAGAAAAAATTCAAGCCTTGAGTTTCAATATTGAAAGATTATATGGGCAAAAAAACTGAAGGACGTAGGAAGCATCAAAAGAAGATGCAAGGAATACACAGAGTCACTGTACGAAAAAGAATTGGTCAATGTTCAGTCATTTCAGGAGACAGCATATGATCAGGAACTGATGGCATTGAAGGAAGAAGTCCAAGCTGCACTGAAGGCACTCGCAAAAAACAAGGATCCAGGAATTGACAGAATACCAACTGAGATGTTTCTACAAACAGATGCAGCACTAGAATTGCTCACTTGTCTATACCAAGAAATTTGGAAGACAGCTACCTGGCCAACTGACTGGAAGGGATCTATATTTATACCTATTCCCAAGAAAGGTGATCCAACTGAACGCAGAAGTCATCAAACAATATCATTAATATCACACACAAGTAAAATTTTGCTGAAGACCGTTCAAAAGCGGTTGCAGCAGTACATCGACAGGGAACTGCCAGAAATTCAAACCAGATTCAGAAGAGGACACGGAAGGAAGGATATCACTGCTGATGTCAGATGGACCCTGGCTGAAAGCAGAGAATACCAGAAAGATGTTTACCTGTGTTTTATTGACTATGCAAAGGCATTTGACTGTGTGGATCATAACA
>NW_004444118.1:2229560-2252477 GCF_000243295.1 Trichechus manatus latirostris | reverse complement strand
TTTAGCTCAGTGGTGAAGTCACTCCCGAAGTTCACCGTTCAGCTGGGGATTGGACAGCCTCATAAAACAAAACGGGACTAATGAGGTATAGCAGTCCAGGGACAAGGACTAGAAGGCAGGAGGGGACAGGAAAGCTGGTGACAGGGAACCCAAGGTTGAGAAAGGACAGTGTTGACATGTCGTGTGGTTGTTAACCATTGTCATAGGGCAGTATGTCTACTAACTGTTTAATGAGAAACTATTCTGTTCTGTAAACCTTCATCTAAAGTACAAAAAAAAAAGAATTATCTATGTGAGATCCAACTGACAACAGCAACTCAAAAGGTTTCATGGGAAGCCTAGAGGGCAGTGAGTTGAAGATAATGGGGATGGAATAATTTGGAAAAGGATTGTGAGAATAGCAGCACAACTGGAAGAACGTTACCGATGTCACTGAATTGTACATGTAGAAATTTTTGAAATGGTGTATCTTTGGCTATGTATATTTTCACCAAAAAAGAAAAAAGCTCCTCCAAGGTTGAGAAGGGAGAGTGTTGACATGTTGTGGGTTTGTTAACCAACGTCATAAAACAATATGCGTACTGACTGTGTGATGAGAAACAATTTGCTCTGTAAATCTTCACCTAAAGTACAATTTAAAAAAATTAAAAAAAAAAAGACTGAAGGAAGACTCAACAACCTGCGTTATGCAAATGACATAACCTTGCTTGCTGAAAGTGAAGAGGACTTGAAGCACTTACTGATGAAGATCAAAGACCACCGACTTCAGTATGGATTACACCTCAACATAAAGAAAACAAAACTCCTCACAACTGGACCAATAAGCAACATCAAGATAGACAGAAAAAGAACTGAAGTTGTCAAGGATTTCATTTTGCTTGGATCCACAATCAACACCCTCGGAAGCAGCAGTCAATAAATCAAACGACACATTGCATTGGGAAAATCTACTGCAAAAAAACTCTTTAAAGTGTTAGAAAGCAAAGATGTCACTTTGAGGGATAAGGTGTGTCTGACCAAAGCCATGGTGGTTTCAATCGCCTCATATGCAAAAGCTAGACAATGAATAAGTAAGACCAAAGAAGAATTGACGCCTTTTTTGAGTTGTGTTGGCAAAGAACGTTGAATGTACCATGGACTGCTAGAAGAACGTACAAATCCGTCTTGGAAGTACAGCCAGAATGCTCCTTAGAAGGGAAAACAACAAGACTTCGTCTCACATACTTTGGACATGTTATCAAGAGGAACCAGTCCCTGGAGAAGGACAGCCACTTGGTAAGTGCAAGGTCAGCGAAAAAGAGGAAGACCCTCAACGAGATGGATTGACACAGTGGTTGCAACAATCGGCTAAAGCACAAAAATGATGTTGAGGATGGTGCAGGAGCCTGCAGTGTTTTATTCTGTCGTACATAGGGTTGCCATGAGTCGAACGGACTGGAGAGCACCCAGCAAACAACATGCTATTAGATGGGGAGCCCTGGTGGCGCAGTGGTTAACCGCTCAGCTGGAAATCAAAAGGTCAGTGATTACAACCCACCACGTGGCAGTCTGCTTCCTTGGAAAGCCTTTAGGGCTGTTCCACTCTGTCCTATAGGGTCACTATGAGTCGGAATGGACTCCACAGCAATGGGTTTGGTTTTGTTTTTTTGGCTTATGCTGTTTGAACTTTTGTCATGTACCTGTATTACTTAAATCGTGACAAAACTAGATTAATTTTTAGTTAAAATAAACCAAAACCAAATCACTGCCTTGGACTGGATTCTAACTCCGAGTGACCCTCTATACAGGACAGAGTAGAACTGACCCCATAGGGTTTCCAAGGCTATATATCTTAAAAAAGCAGACTGCCACATCTTTCTCCCGCAGGGCGGCTGGTGAATTGGAACCGCCGACCTTTTTAGCAGCCGAGTGCTTAACCACTGCGCCACCAGAGCTCCTGTGAATTTAAACAGTAAGTATTAAATAAGTATATCTTAATTTCATCGCCTCTTGGGAGAAGGTAACATTTTAACATAAGAAATTACGTGTAAATAACGCACTAATACTTTGATATAGGAAATTAATCCATGAAATTAAAGGAGCAGGCAAAGTGTTTCAGTGCATTCGGCTCTCCGGGGATCCTTTGGGTGTGAACACGGCGTGTCTAACGGTTTAAGAACGAACCGGGAGGCACCGTTAGGAGGCGCTCGAGAAGCTGCAGCAGGAATTCCTGCACTCTTTGCCACAGCCCCAGTAACCCCAGTGCGCAGGCGACCGAGAGTAACCTCGCGGTGAGGTCACGGGGTGCCCCACCTCCCGCCCGAACTCTCGCCTGCTCCTACCTCAGCCAATGACAAGCCAGCGAGCGAGCCGGCCGGACGCTCGCCCTCATGGACTCCTCCCCAAAGCACTTAGAACAGAGTTGTACAATTACCTGGCCGTGGGCTTTAGACTTTTCCAATAGAAACTCTAGTCCCCTGTTCCAAGACCCGCCCACCTCTCTGCCTACCGGGTTTTCTTTCTCGGCGGTCACCTTTGCCTTACAAACGTTCAGGCCCGCCTTCTTCTTACCTTGCTTCATTAGGCCCCGCCCTACGCTCGGATCGACCAATAATAGTGTGACCCTGGAGCCACTAGGCGGGCCTGCAACCAATGCGCACGCCGTGGGCAGGCCCCGGGCCGGAATTGGGGATATAGCCACAGCATTTTGTCCACATTCGGGGCGCGCGGAGCTAGGGGGTGGTCCCTGGGGGGCGCCCACAGTTAAGATGGCGTCCGCAGCTGAGGGGGATGTGGGAACTGTTGTGGAGCTGGTGAGGTTGCTGCGGTCGGGTTTCGAGGAGCTGAGCCTTAACAAGTTGGCGACGTCCCTGGGCGCGTCAGAACAGGCGCTGCGGCTCATCATCTCCATCTTCCTGGGTAAGGACCCTCCTGCTTCCCTCCGTCCCCTCGCGGAGTCCTAGAGGGATAGAAAAGGAAGGGGGACACGACCTCCCTCTCTTCCCGGAGCCACCCAGTAGGGCTCCGTGGGGTGCGGGAGGGAATCCTGAAACATACCAACCTGCTGTTGAGGAAAAGACAGCGGTCCTGTTTCGAGTCTGGGGGCGCCGTGCCCTCTGAACCTCCTTACTTTCCTCTGCGACCCTTGCTGCACCCTCTGGCCCTTCCTTCGGCGCCCTTGCCTTGTCATTATTCCGTGCAGTACCCCGTACCCGCACGACCTGCCCTTATTTGTCGCTCTCTTGAGTTAGACTCTGTCCATGTGTACTGCTGTCTGTTATTAATAACAACCCACACACGCGCGCATCTTATCGGTAGACTATAGGCCCCCTAACTTAGGCCTTCTCAGCCCTATATTCTATACTTCCATATTCTGAGTATTTTGTGCATTACCAGCTTATATTCCACTTTCTTTTCTGTCTTGTTTCTGTAATATTTCCTTTTTATACCATATTGATTTTTTTTTTTCCTTTAGCCACCCTCCTGTCGTTTATCCTGGAATATCATTTTAATACTGAGCTTGGGAAACAGAAGTAACAACCCCCTTTAAAACTATCCATGCTGTTCCGAACGTTTATCACCCATATAGTTTAAAGGATGTGGTATGTCTGAATTTGTATCACAACAGGCTGTGTTTATAGGCTTTTTTTACTGAATCCCTACTCCATGGTTTTTTTAATACATGGAGATAGCGTGGTATAATGAAAAAAAAAGTGTGGGCTTTGAAGACAAACCCAGCCTTACTGCTGCTTGCAAGCTGTGGGACCCCGGGCAAGCCACTTGACCTCTCTGGGCCTTGATTTTCTTATCTGTGAAATGAGGACAATAATACATACCTCATAGGGTTGCTGTAAAGTTCTGTAGAATTCAAAGGTCAAGATCCGATATATATTTGAGTAGTTGGAAGGTTTTGTGAAGATTATGGGACTTTAGCTAGGAGAGTGGGGGTGGGGAAGAATTAAGCAAAAGCTTAAAGTGATGATTAAGAAAACAGGACTGGTGCCACAGCAGAGAGTTAGAGATCTGAACCTTAAGAAGTGTGACTAAAGTTGTGCAGATGTGGGAAGCCTTAAAATGCCAGAAAGAAGTTTGTAATTTATCCAGGAGTCAGTAGAGACATTGGCATATAATATTACCAAAGGCTGATAACCCAATCTAGATAATGGGAGAGGCATTAATTCATTTTTAAACAACCTTGGCTAATATCATTGTTATTTGCCTAGTACATATCAAGTCAAGGTGATCTTCCTTTCTTAAATAAAAGCCACCTTATCCCTCCCTTGTAGAATTGAAAGATTTTGGAGGTGGAAGAGACCTTAAGTTGTGCGACTTGCACAGTGTCAGCCAGGTTTAACTCAGATTTACCAGCACCCCAATCTAGGGCTCTTTGCACAACACCAGCTTTGAACTTCCTACTCTTTCAACTAACTTTGTTTCTGACCCAGTTATTTGTTGGGACTGTAATTGGCAATTAAGAGTATTTACATTCGTTAATCAGGAAACTCACTATTGATTTCTCAGCTATAAATTGAGATTGTAACACAAGTAGCAACAAATTATAAGAGACACCTGTTAAATGGAACTGGTGTGGAATTAGGACTTGGAATTTGTCTTTTGTGTGTTTGCCTGGTGGGTTATGGCTAAGTACTATTATGGAGTATATGGCTGACTAGAGAATTGTTTCTTCCATATCCTGGTCCTCTACTCTCATCTTCATTCATTATCACCAGTCATCAAGGTAATAAATACTAGTGTAATAGATCTATCACACTCCTGAGGCCCCTGGCCCATTCTACCATTTTTCATATCCTCCTTCCTATCTCACATATACCATTGCCTTCAGTAATTCAGTATTTCTCATTTTTAGATCAACTTGAGACTTCATGTTGCTTCATTATCAGATACAGATCTTTCATGTAGATATGTAGAATTGTATTTTCTAGGTATAGGTTAAACTTTGGAATGCAGAAATTTCCCATACCGGTAAACATAAATTGGTAAGCTGGACATGTGCATAGAAGGATACATGCTGGTTATAAATATGTTCCCCTTACAAAGGCATTATCACTTCTGTATACTGTAACCTAGAAACCAGTAGCCTTTCAGAAGTGGAGTGTCTAGTTCCTGATCCCAGCTCTCTCAGGGAACAGGACAGACAGAAGCAGATGAGGGCTAGGATACTGGAGGAAATCCTTGCCAGAGGTACCAAGAAGACCGATGGTCCAGAATGACTTCTGATCCACTTTCTGCAGTTAGAGATTAATTTGGGTTAAAAACTCCTCTTTCTAAATGCAAAAGAGAGTTGGGTACATCAGGCATTCACATTTTAAAGTGTGACTAACTTTCAGTCAGATAGTCTCATTACTCTTTTCTTAACACCTTACTTTCTCTGTTTGAGTTCTGTATGCTGATCTTAGGGTGGGGTGCAGAGCATTAAAACACTAGCTTTCAAACCTTTTTCACCGAGGCCTCTGGTAAGAAATAATGTTTTACATCATGACCCAGTCACACATATGTGTATATGAGTATTTGAAACAAAAGTTTCAGGAAACAATTGTTATCCTTACTATAGGCCATGTGTTCAGCTATTTTCTATTTTGTTTTTTAGTATTGTTTATGGCCCACTAAATTGATTTCATGACCCATTAATAGGTCACACCAAGCAGTTTGAAAAATCCTAAGTTAGAAGCTGTAATTTTTTTTAGCAAGCAGTACTTCAGGGAAAGGGTAAGCTTATGTGGACTGCTGCATTGGAGTATTTTGAACCACCAGAAGATTCTATTAAAGGATGTGTGTATGTTTGTGTTGTATATGATTGCAAGGTGTTTGGTGGAAAGGTACTAAAGATAAGTATTGCTGTAAGCCCTGGTGTTGGCAGATGCTACTGGAAAACATCTTTCCTTCAACAGCTTGGGTCTTATCACTCATTATGTTAATTACTAACTTGAATTCTCCAAATACACTCACTAAAAGCTTATAGAGCACCTACTGTAGGCAAAGTACTGTGTTCACTGCTACAAGAGCAAGGGGTGCAATGTGAATAATAGAGTCATGCACTCAAAGTTATGGTCTGTTACGAAGTAGGGAGTGGGCATGAGATAAGTATACTTACTAATAACCATGATAAAAGGCAGAAATCTAAGTGCCATAAGAGAAGTACAAAGCTTTATAAGGTTTAAAGATGGAACCTATCATCGATTACAAACTTTGAAAGATAAATAAGGTTTCAGCAGACTGAGATGGTAAGACAGAAAGATAGCATGAGCAAAGGCACTGACATAGGAATGTGTGGTGACACATTCAAGAAACATCAAATACTCCAGCTCGACTGAAGCAGGGCCTAAGTAGAGAAGTGGGAAATATGGCTGGGAGGGTAGGTTGTGTAGCCTTAAAAGCCAAAGTAAGGAGTTTGTACTTAATTAAGTAGGTGAGAGGGAGCCACTGGAGATTTTTTGAATGGAGAATAATGTGACTGGAGCTGTATTTGGAAAGATAATACTGTGTAGGGTGATTTGAAGTGGGCATATAGGAGAGGTAGGGAAGCTAATGAGAAGGAACAATGATCTGTACAGAAAGTTATAATAACTTGGAGGCAGGGTGGTAGCACCGAGAAAGGAAAGTAAGGATCTGATGTGAGATATTTTAGGAATACAGAATCTTTTGAAATGTAGATTCTATAAGCACCGTCATCTACATAGCTGCTCATGCCAGAAACGAATCGTCCTTGTCCCCTTCCTTTCACTCCCCACGTCCTCATCCTGTCAATACTACCACCAAATTTTGTCTCAAATCCACCTACTTTTTTCTATCACCACAGCCATGACCATCTGTTACTGGAACCACCTGACTAGCCTCCTGACTGGTCTCTAATTCTGTTCTTGCCCCCTCCAGTCCATTCTCCACAAGCAGCCAGAGTGATCCGATCCTGTGCCTCTCCCGCTTAGAACCCTTCAGGGGCTTCCATACATGGCTGTAAGCCCCTGCCTGCTCCTCCAGCCTCATCTCAAGCACGTTCACAGCCTGTTAGCCACATGGCCTTTTTTCAGTTCCTCAGCTGCATTAAGCCCTTTCCTAACTCAGAACCTTCGTTCATGCTGATCCCACTGTTTAGAATGCTCATCACCCCATTATTCACCTGACAGATTTCCTTTTCATCTTTCAGGTCTCAGTTCAGATTGTCACTTCCTCTGAGAGTTCTTTCCTGACTCTCATTTTACTTACGTCACCTGTTATACTCTCATACTGACTGAAATTTCCTTCCAAGTACTATTACAGTTTGTAATTAAATATGTATAAGTTTTGTTCACAGTATTGCCAGAGTTAAACACAGTACCTGGCTTATAGAAGAGGCTCAATAAATATTTGTTGAATAAGTTAATGTATGAATGAATGACTTGGCAACTGATTAAATGGAGGCTAGAGAAATAGTGTAAAAAAAAAAAATGACTCACTCCTTCTGCCTGAGTAGCTGAGAAGAAATGATATCTTTCACAAATACAGAGAGGTCAAGAGAAAGGGATGATATTGTTCAGTGCCAGGTAATGATCTAGGTTTTGGATTTGCTTTAGGCTCCAGGGGCACCTCCAAGTATCTTGGGAGTTGCAAAGCCTAGTCTTGAGCTCAAGAAAGAGGGTAGACGGAAAACAAAGTTTTAGTAGTCTGTATTGGGGTCATAATTGAAGCTAGAGAGGGAATGAAATGCCATGGAAAAGTTTATACAGAGAGAAGAGAATCTAATTCATGTTGATTGAATATGTTAATGTTGCTACCCTTTGTTGATAATAATAATAACTGACATTTACTAAGATTTGCTAAGTACTATACGTTGTTCTTAGTGAACAGGCAATACTCCGCCTAAACCTACCGATTACCCATAATGTAATTATAGTACTGTTATAATTTCGCTTGTACAGATAAGAAACAAGGTTATTTAACCTACAGAGGTTAAATAACTTGCCTAAGGTCAAAGCTAGTTCTACCTGACTCTAGAGTTCCTGCTCCTTACCGCATCAGGATTGAGAAGAGGGTGGAAGAGATAAATGCCCTAGGTATCCTTTTAGCTTTTCATTCTGTTGTTATTAAACTAAGATGTAATCAGCATATGAGTTACCTCTCAGCTTCCAAAGCTAGAACTGGCCAAATGGAGCAGATGGCCACCCCGCTCAGCATGAGTATTCTCCTCTAGCAAACTTCTTGGCCGTGACTGTGGCTTGGCTGTTAGACTGATCAAAAATTGCAGATGGGGGTAGAGTGTCATTTCTCAGAGGTTCAGAAATAGCATCACTAAGGTTAGCAACCTTTAAAATCAAAGGAGGTTCTATAGTTAGTTTCCTTTGGACCAAAGTCAGGTCTAGCCCTTCAGAACTAAATCCATTATTATTCAGTGCACAAAGCTTTCTTCAGGTAGTGTTGAAATCACAATATAAAGAGACCAAAGCTAAGCTAGATAGAAAATAAAAAACATTAACTAATATGACTTCTGAGCTTAATACAAAAAAACCAAACCCAGTGTCATTGAGTGACTTCTGACTCATTGTGACCCTATCCAAATATTCTGCTACTATAAAATAACAGGATTGTCCTAAATGACTTTCAAGGCACCTTCCAACTCTAAAAGTTTTAAGTATATTGCTCCTACATTTTTAGGTCTTATCTTTATTCTAATCCATAGCCACAAATTTCATCATAATCTAAGGCTTTCCATTTGAGGATTTCTTTCAAATATATTTTTTTCCAACTACTTGTTATCTATACTCCAATATTTTACATTGCACAAAACTTCATATTTTGAATGCCAGTGTAACTTAATGTCAGACAGAATCATTTCTTTGCAGAAGCGTGTGTAAATTAGGGCCCATGAGATCAGATGCACAGGCTAATTTACAAAAAAATTACATACCCACTGATATTAAAGCATATCTGGGCAGCCAATGAAATCCACTGGAGGTGTTCAGTCTAGCAGCCTTTAAAAATGGTATTTGGTCTTCAGGAAGAAAATGGCATTTCATCTGGTCCTTGAGGGAAATGGTAAGATTCTAGTCAGGTGCAGATGAAAGGAAGAGCTTTCTAGCTGGAAACATAGTGAACATATATATGGATATCAGGAGAAGTAAGGCAAATCAGAGGAAAAGCAAGTAGTCCATTTTGGCCAGAACATAAACTAAACCCAACCCATTGCCGCTGAGTCAATTCCAACTCACAGTGACCCTACAGGACAGAGTAGAACTGCCCCATAGGATTTCCGAGGAGCGGCTGAGGGGTTCGAACTGCCGACCTTTTGGTTAGCAGCCTAGCTCTTAACCACTGTGCCACCAGGACTCCTGCCGGCCAGGACATAGAGGATCCATAAAGGACTAGTAAAGATAAACCTGATAGACCATATGGGTGATCTTTCAGTTAGGTGGGGGTGGGGTGGCAGAGTAAGGTCTTGGAATGTGTATTGTCTTTAGACATCCCCAGGCCTCTGCTCAAATTCTGGATCAGATAAGTACTGTTCACCATCCATTTCCTCATGTTCACAAAAGCCAATTTTACTAAAGAATTGTGGTTAAGAGTTAAATGGTTTGTATTTCAAAACAAGCAGTTGTTATTTTGAAACAGAATGTAAGTTTTATATGGAATTTTAAGATAATAACAGTCATCAAAAAATTTCGTATATCCAGAGGGTTGCTTAGGTGTAGCTTTGTGTGGATGTGTTCATTCCCTGCTGCTCTGCAAGTTTGAGAAGTACTGTTCATTGGGATGCAGTGAAGGACTGAACCAGAGAAACTATGCAAACACATAACCAAGCCTGAAACTATGTAAACACTTAACCAAGCCTGACCTAATGTAGTTTTTAAATAATCGTTCTCTCCTTTTCCTCTCAGTAAATATTCATTTCCTTCCTTTCCAAGGATTTGGGACTTGATTTATTACAGTGGTTCTCAAAGTATGGTCTTAGGACCAGCGGCATCAGCATCTTTTGGGAACTTGCTAGAAATGCAGGTTTTCAGGACTACCTCAGACCTACTGAATGAGAAACTGGGGGTAAGGCCCAATAATCTGTGTTTTAATAAGTCCTCCAGGCTACAGTGATACACCCTTTCTTCATGTATCTGTTTTGTAATCCTTGATGTTCTGATAGTACCTTCAACTTTCGAAATGTTACTATAGCCTACAATCTTTGGAATGAACAAAACTCAGATTCTTTTTGCCTTAGTTTTCTGTATTGCTGACTTCTCTTGTTATTTTTCAAATAATAATATTATTGAATCATATGATTAATATTATAATAGTATTATATCATTATCATCATTATTATACTACCATCATTACCTGCACCATCTGTAATTCATATTTTTGATGAGAAAGTTAAATATAAAGGGTTTTTTTTTTTTTTTTTTTTTTGGTACGGTTGGTGAACTAATAATTCCATCCTTCCTTTCTGTGTTGCATAAAACTCCTTGAGCAATATAGCATTCTCCTAATTGATCTCTTCACATTTCTTAATACAATTAATAAGTTTTGACTCATAGCTTTAACAAAAATTAGGTACCCTAGTTGCACCTGACAGGGAAAGCTGTTCTGATAACAAGGCAAACTATCCTTCTTTAGAGTAGAATTTTTAAGGTTGGGGTGTGTGTGTGCGCGCGCGCGTGTGCATGTGTGTGTGTGTGTGTTGTGAGTGTGTTTTGACATTTTTCCAGCAGCTGATGAAGTCAGGGACCAGGCGACTTAGGGCCCACTTGAAGTTCTCATGGTAAGACAATAATAGCTTCTATAGGGTCCCTATGAGTCGGAATCGACCTGGCGGCAACAGGTTTTTTTTTTTTAAGAGAACTTCAGCTGGAGCCCTGGTGACACTGTGATTAAGAGCCCAGCTGCTAACCAAAAGGTGAGCAGTTTGAATCCACCAGCTGCTCCTTGGAAACCCTACAGGGCAGTTCTACTCTGTCCTGTAGGGACACAATGAGTCAGAATCCACTTGACAGCAACAGGTTTGGTTTTTGGTTTTAGAGACCTTCAAAACCTGTTTATAATTCGTATAGCCCAAAAGATGTTGTATGCATCTTTACTTCTCCCTGTCTTTAAAACAGGAATGGAGAAAGTCTAGGAAGGGTAAGACACTAGAAATAATAATAATAATTTCTGGGTGAGAATTTCCTTTTAGCTTAAAATAGACTTGCTTTATGATCTAGGTTCCTCTCTATTCAAGCCCTGGCTTTGAAGATAAGTGAGATACATGAAGCTCTGGACACCTTGGATGAATAATTCTGTGTAAGAATCCTATGTACAATAATCATTAGTAATAGAGGCTTCTGTTAAAAATATCATTGCATTGTAACTGTAGAGACAGTTTGTCAGAGAGTGGGTAGAAGATTAGGCCAGAAACTATCAGACCCAGGTTCTGTTCTTAACTCCCATGAAGTCATCAAATAGACTATTTAAATACCCCACTTTAACTAGAGGCTAAGTTAAAATTAAAAATAAAAACACTTGTTAATTGAAGATGCTTTCAGCACCAAGTATTCATGTTGCCATGGTATTTTCATTTAAAAAATTCATACATAGTCATATCTCCTACATAAAATTATATATGGTCAGATAGTATTTTTGCAGATGATTAAGAATTCAGTATCGAAAATAGAGAATTCATAATGCATATACTGTATGCCTATACATGTACTATATGCAAATATGGAGGATTAGTTCCCAGAAGATTAAGGTTCTGATCTCTGTATGTTTGTATATGCTATAAGAAGAAGTGGCAGCCAAATAGCATGGTAGATGTTTATAGCTCTTCAGGTTTCCAATTTCTGCTGTGATAGCAGTTCTAAACTCAGATAGACTTAGGCATCACTCTAGATTGCTGTGCATAAATACAAAACTTCTGTTTATAAGCCAGCAAGTAGAGGCCAACTGGATATAGTGCCCTTTAAGGCTCCTATGGCATATACCTCATATGGAAGTAAAGCTTGATTAAAGCTAGAGTACAGACATACCTCGGCCCTGACTAAAAATATTGTAGAATCCTCACTCTTGAGCTAAAGGATAATCTGATACCACTTTTTAACTCTTCATTGATCACTGGCTCTTTGATAGCGTAGGAGACTAAAGCAAACCATGTGAACTCCTAGATAGCAGGCATTTATTTTAAAACGCATACAGCCAGCTTCCCAAGAATGCCCCAGGGTCAGTTTAGGTTCAGTCTTATGCTGTAGACCAGGGCTTCTCAACATTGTCTACCAAATACACTAAAAGCCTAACAGAGTAATTGTGGAGACTCAGGTCATCATCTCACCAGAAGCTCCAAATTTAAGTCTGCATGTTTTGTTTCATAGTAAAAAATTATGTATGTGTTTTACTCTCCTAAAATACATAATTTCTTAATATTTTTAAAAATCCAGATCTTCAAGTAAGATTGAAATGCTGGTATTGAAAGAAGTAGATCATTTCTACCTGGGATGGTTAGGGAAGGAAGCCTTCCTTAAGCTTTAAGTATAGCCCTGAAGAATGGGTAAGATTTTGATAGTTGGGAGTGCAAGGACGTGGTATAAGCAATAATAAAATATAAAACTAGGGATGCTTAGGAAACATTAAACATACTAGGTTTTTAAAAGCCTTGGGCAACAGTTTCTTAGATATGACACCAAAAGCACAAGCAACTAAAGAAAAAAATAGATAAATTAGACTTCATAAAAATTAAAAACTTTTGTGTATCAAAGGACGCTATCAAGAAATACACCCCAGAATGGGAGAAAATTTTATATATTCGACAAGAGTCTAGTATCTGGAATATGTAAATAATTCTTGCAACTCAATAATAACAAGGTCATGGAAGCTCCATAGACACATCCAAACTCCCCGAGGGACCGAATTATTGGGCTGAGGGCTGTGGGGACCATGGTCTTGGGGAACATCTAGCTCAATTGGCATAATATAATTTATAAAGAAAATGTTCTACATTGTAATTTGATGAGTAGCGTCTGGGGTCTTAAAAGCTTGTGAGTGACCATCTAAGATACTCCACTGGTCTCACCCTGTCTGGAGTGAGGGCGAATGAAGAAAACCAAAGACAAGGGAAAGATTAGTCCAAAGGACTAATGGACCACAACTGCCACAGCCTCCACCAGACTTGAGTCCAGCACAACTAGATGGTGCCCGGCTACCACCACCAACTGCTCTGACAGGGATCACAATAGAGGGTCCCAGACAGAGCTGGAGAAAAATGTAGAACAAAATTCTAACTCACAAAAAAAGACCAGACTTCCTGGCCTGACAGAGATTGGAGAAACCCCGAGAGGATGGCCCCCGGACTTCAGTAATGAAGTCACTTCTGAGGTTCACCCTTCAGCCAAAGATTAGACAGGCCCATAAAACAAAACGAGACTAACGGGGCACACCAGCCCGGGCCCAAGGACTAGAAGGCAGGAGGAGATAGGAAAGCTGGTAATAGGGAACCCAAGGTCAAGAAGGGGAGAGTGTTGACATGTTGTGGGCTTGATAACCAATGTCACAAAACAATATGTGTACTAATTGTTTAATGAGAAGCTGGTTTGTTCTGTAAACCTTCATCTAAAGTACAATAATAATAATAAGGCAAATAACCCAATTTAAAAATAGGCAAGGGATTTAAATAAATCAGTCTCTTGAAAAGACATAAAAATGACCAATAAGCATATGAAAGATGCTCAACATCATTGGTCATTAGAGAAATGCAGATTGAAACTACAGTGAGATACCACTTTATACCCACTAGGATGGCTATAATAATAAAAATTTAAATAAAAAACTGAAGAAATTAGAATCCTCATACATTGCCAGTGGGAATATAAAATGATGCAGCCACTAAGGAAAACAGTTTGGCAGTTTCTTAAAAAGTTAAACGTAGAGATACTATAAAAAACCAAACCAAACCCATTGCCGTCAAGTCAATTCCAACCCATAGCAACCCTAGAGGACAGAGTATAACTGCCCCTTAGGGTTTCCAAGGAGCAGCTGGCGGATTTGAACTGCTGACCTTTTTGTTAGCAGCCAAACACTTGAGAGTTACCATATAACCCAGTAATTCCACTCTTAGGTGTAGAAGCATATGTTCACACAGAAACTTACACACAAACGTTCATAGCATTATTCTAATAACTAAAGGTGGGAACAACCCATATGTCCATCAACTGATGAATAGAGAAACAAAATGTGGTCTATTCATACAAGAAATATATTCAACTATAAAAAGGAATGATGTACCAACATGCTGCAACATGGATGAACCTTTTTTAAACATTATGTTAAGTGAAACAAGCCAGACACAAAAACCCACATGTTGTATGATTCCATTTATATAAAGTACCCAGAATAGGCAAATCCATAAAGACAGATAGTAGATAAGCTGTTGCCAGGGCCTTTGGAGAGGAGAGAATGGGGAGTAAGTGCTAGTGGGAATGGAATTTCTTTTTGGGGTGATGGAAATATTCTGAAATTAAATACTGGTGATGGTTACACAACCTTGTGAATATACTAAAAACCACTGGATTGTATCCTTAAAAAGAGTAAAGACGGACTGTGTATGATTAAAAAAAAAAAAAAAGTCTTACACCAGTGTTCATTGCAACATTATGCACAATAGCCAAAAGGTGGAAACAACCCAAGTGCCCATCAACAGATGAGTGAATAAACAAAATGTGGTACAGTCGTCCCTCAGTATCCACGGGGAATGGGTTCCAAGACCCCCTCAGATACCAAAATCCGAGGACTTTTAAGTTCCTTATATAAAATGGCATGTAACCTGTGCACATCCTCCTGTATACTTTAAATCATTTCTAGATTACTTATAATACTTCATACAATGTAAATAGTTGTTATACTGTACTGTTTAGGGAATAACAACAAGGGGAAGAAAAGTCCATTTTTTTCCCGAATATTTTCAATCTGCAGATGTGGAACCTGCAGATACAGAGGGCCAACTGTACATATATACAGTGGAATATTATTCAGTCATAAAGAGAAATGAAATTCTGATATGTGCTACAACATGGATGAACCTTGAAAACATGCTGAGTGAAATAAGTCAGACACAAAAGGACAGATAGTGTATGATCTCACTTATATGAAATATCTAGAACAGGCACATGCATAGAGGTAAAAGCTTAGCAGTAGTTACCAGGATCTGGGCAAGGAAAGAATGGGAACATATTGCTGAAGGGGTCCTGAGTCTCTGTTTAGGGAAATGGATAGTGGTGATGGTAGCACAATATGCTGAAAGTAATTAATGTCACTGAGTTGTACACTTAAAAATGGTTACAACAGCAAAGTTTTTGTCATGTATTTTTTTTTACCACAATATTTTTTAAAAAAAAATTTTTTAAGCCTTGGGTTCACGTAGGGGTAGAATGAAAGATTAGATGGGAAAGACAGTTTGTAAAGGGCCTTGATGCCAACCTAAAGAAGTTGATTTTGAGCAGGGGGTGATAAATTCAAAGCAGGGTTGTAAGAAGTTTAATTTGAATATGAAATGAGAAGGAGAAATAACTGGCGGTGAGAAGGAGAGATAGAGGCTGTACAAAATCATAGATTTAACACCCAAGGTTTCAGATCTTCAGGAAGGACCTGAGTAAATGTGTATATACATATGTATGGGAGAGGTGGTCATCTAGGGTAAGCCATGGCACAAATGTAAATATTGAAGACTGGATAGGTAATATAGCAGAGTAGTTGAAAGCATAGTCTCTGGACCAGGCTGTCTGGGTTCAAATCCCAGCTCTGCCACCCACCAGTTCTCTGACATAAGCAAGTTACTAAACCTCTCTGTGCTTCAGCTTCCTCACCTGTAGAATGAGGGTGTCTGCCTCAAACGGTTGTCAAGAGGATTGAGTGAGTGAATATATGCAAAGCACTTGTAACGTCTGGCTCAAAGAAAGAGCCCTGTAAATGTTAGCTACTAGTCTGAGACTTGAGTCACAAACTAGGGTGTATCCAGCAGTTGTTCTCTGCTCCTTAACAGCATATGAAATAATAATCATGAAGTGTTTTAAAAAAACAAAAACTTTTTCTTAAGGAAAAATGGCTCTAAAAGGAAAACCCAGCTACTACTAATATAGTGGAAGTGACAAAAAAGTAGTTAAAACATTGATGACTCTTAGCCAGAAAACATGTTTTGAATACATTAACAGTATAGTATTGAATTTGATGATGGTTGAATTCTGTGGTATGAACCAGTCCCCCATACCTTCTGTGTAGCACTGTTTCTCAGAGTACAATGCCAAGGCATTCCCTCCCTTTAAGAATTGGGAATCTGCCCTTTTTCATCTGTATTTTTAATAAGCATCTCAGGTAAATCTTATGCATCCTACAGACTGAGAACCAGTGCAATGTACAGAAACTGGAAAAATGACTCATGAAAGAGTCCGTTATATTTAACATACTGTACTAGGTGGAAAAAATTGAAAAACAGTGAATACCGGAATGTATTCATTTCAATGAAATATGTAGCAATAAGGTATTTTTGCTTAATTGAATCAAAAGATTAGTCAACTAAGAAACCCTATTCCCTACGCAGTCTAATTAATAAATTCTAGGGGAAGAAAAGAAAGAGCTTTTTGCAGTACGTTGCCTCTAAAATCTTGTTTTAAAATTTTAAGTCTCATTTTAATAATCAAATAAGATAGTTTTTACTCATCCAGTTTCTAGTTCTTAAGGTGTTTAACGTTTGTGCTTTGCCCTTTTTTACTTATTTCTTCATTTTCTGAAAGAAAAATCGTTACATATATATGTGGGTATATAAGAAAATTCATTGCATAAATGCACATATACAATAATGCATAAATTTTATATTGGAAATACATGAGGAAACAGGCAGGATACTTTAAATTACTTGTATCTATATTTTTTTAATGTTTTTCTTAAGGGAGGAAATGATTCATAGAGAATTCAAACTCCCTTTTTCTGTTTTCTTTTGAAGAGCTGCACACACACAAACACAGAGAGGGAGAGAAACTTAACAGTTACAACCTATTCAAATTCTTTAAGACAATTAGGGTGTAATAGGTGTTATCTTTTCTCCTGTTAGAATCTTAGCTAGGTAACAAAGAGCTTATTGTTACACTTGCTGAAACACCTGCTGAGAAAAAGAGTTCTCACCTACCTTGTTTGTATTTATAAAGATTAGATTTGGCAGCTCTAAAGACAAGAGAGGAATTATCATGACAAGTATTTAAGAGAGCTGAGAAAGGACAGCTAATTAGCCAGTTGGTAAGGGCAACCCAAGCCCATATCAAGTTAGAACAGGAGCTAGAAACATTTTCTCCACTGAAAACCAATGCTATGAAGTAAAAGTTAAAAAAAAAAAAAGTAGCCACACACTAAATTGGACTTTTTTGAGAGAGAACTGTAAAGTGTACAACCCAGTAAACATAAAAAAGAAGGGAAAATACCTCAGGTCTATAGAATGGAAAGAAAGGAGGAAAGCGATGAAAGAAAGATAAGAAGCAAGAGGCGGGGTGGGCGAGGCAAAGAGCCAGAGAAGAGTGAAACTGAGGGCTGAATGCTCACCTGGCTCCTCTCACCCCAACTTTAATTCAGACAGCTAACACTACCTCTGTGAGCCTCAGCTTTCCCTGTGTAAACATCTGTGCTAGATGATTTCTGCAGTCCTTTCCACCTGCTGTCTAAAATGCATCACTTAAGCAGGTAAAATACAAGTCATGTCAACTCTTCTCCCACCAATTTCCCACCCCCTTCTCTCTGTCTGCCCTAATTCTGGCCACATCCTGTCCTTGCCTCATGCAGTCTCTTTTGAGCTACGCCAAATTTCAACCACGGAGTCTGTGCTTCCAATTCCCTTACTACACACATACACTGAGCTAGGGGTGACCAAACCAAAAACCAAACCCGTTGCTATCGCATCAGTTCCAACTCATAGCAACCCTATAGGACAGAGTAGAGCTGCCCCATAGGGTTTCCAAGGAGCACTTCATGGATTTGAACTGCCAGCCCTTTGGTTAGCAGCCGTAGCTCTTGTACCCCAAAGTCCAGACTAACAGTCTGCCTGCCTGTTCTCTTCAAAATTTGCTTCTAAGGTACCACCCCTGGTATCCCGCATCCCTGTCTGTCAGTCACAGCCCTGTCAGAACCCTCTCCGTCCTACCCCTCCTCCAGCCTCACGCATCTACTGACAGACAG
The DNA here is from genome assembly GCF_000243295.1 of Trichechus manatus latirostris. Taxonomy (NCBI): domain Eukaryota; kingdom Metazoa; phylum Chordata; class Mammalia; order Sirenia; family Trichechidae; genus Trichechus; species Trichechus manatus. The sequence continues at coordinate 2,234,342 of NW_004444118.1, read as the reverse complement.
CCTGGGTCCCGTCACCACACTGCTGCCAAACGCACCCCCATACACACACACTTGAGCTCCCATCAGAACTTATTTTGGGAGTATACCTATTACTTGGAAGACCTTGGATGAAGCCCTAAACCCACAGAATTCTGGGAGTAGCAGCAGCAGAATTTTCAGGCATATGCCCAGTTTTGTTGTGGTGGTAGTATTTTCTAAACCTGGGAGCAGGGGTTCAGCCAGGTTTTGTGGGACCAGAAGTTTATACAATCTTGGGGACCTTTTTTGAGAAAAAGAGTACAAAAAATCTTAGTTTTACAATTTTTACAAAAATATATGACTATGTAAACACATTGCTAGCTCCTCCCCTCCCCTCCCCCTTTTTAGAAGGGACCTGTGCAAGGGAAGTGCCCTGAAACTGAAACTTTATTCAATTCATTGCAGATCTGCTGCTTCCTAAGAGTATGGGGTACAACTCACAAGCCTTTATTTTTGAAACTTGCTATATTGTTGTTGTTAGGTGCTGTAGAGTCTATTTCGACTCATAGTAACCCAATGTGGTAGAGTAGAACTGCCTCATAGGGTTTTCTAGGCTGTAAACTTTACAGGAGCAGATTGCCAGGTCTTTTTCCAGAGGAGCCGCTGGGTGGGTTCAAACTGCCAACCTTTCAGAGTGCTTAACCGTTTGTTCCATGAGGGCACCTGAAACTTGATATAGGCTTAATTTAGTTAAGTCAGGTTGAGGTGGTGAGAGGCAAGAATTTCCCATCCCTGGGTTAGAGACTTAAACCTGAGATTTTATATCTTAAAACTGGATAAAATAATACTCAAGTTTTAAGAAGCTAGGTATAGATATAAAAGAGTGACCCATACCCAGCATAAATATTTGTACAGTGGCCTAAAGGAAGTACATGTATAATGCTTCTGCAAATATTTTTTCTTTTAATCTGCACAACAGCCCTGCAGAATGGCTGGTGTTTTCCCTCTTTTACAGAAGAAGAAATTGAGGCACAAAAAATGTAAATCATTTGCCCACACTGCAGAGCTGAATTTCTAAACTAGATCACTCTGACTCCATAACTCAGAGATATTCTAGTTGATCAGATAATCTGGCTACAAGTTGCCATGTGGTTTATTAATTTACGAAGAATTAAAATGTGATAAAATGCACTTAGCACAGGAAACGGGTGTCATTTTATCTTTGCCAGAAGTCATTACAGTGTCTTAAAGTGTCTCAAAATCAGTCGTGAACATCTGCTGCCCTGTTCTTCTAAAATGAAGAAATGACAGTCAACAGCCTCTCTTAGCTTTAACATCTATAAGTCCATAACTTTTTGTAGAATAATTTTTAGGAAAAAAAGTTTGGTCTAAAGTAACAAATAATATGTGACCATTTGAACAAACTGTAGTAATACGGAAAAATACTATAATCCAGGTGTTTACACATAAGAATAATGTTCTTGACATCCCTTTTGCCATCAAGTATTTGAGATGTGAAATACTCCTTAGGGCTTGCCTCTTATGGGCAAGAGAATTATACAGAGAAAAAGAAGACAAATGAAAAAGGAAGGAGAGTTAAGCCCCACTTGACACTGTCTATTTAAGTAGAAGGTAACTGATTAGACACTGAATGCTTAGAACCTAGTTACTGATCACTCTGTCAGCTGCAAGGGCATTTGTAGATTGTAACTTTCTCCTGGGCCAAGAAGCTAGTGTGAGACTCGGAGTGCCTGATTCCTGTGGCCATGCTTCAGTTTCAGTCCCTGACTGCCATTCTCTCAAAAATAGACATGAAAGGGGATTAGTTACATCAAAGTCAGCCTTTGTTGTATCCTAACTTTTCAGCTTTTGCACCAGGTTTCACCAGTCAATCTGTGTCTATAACATCAGTCACTAGCACTAAGCTCAAGAAGGCCTTGCTTACTTAAATGGAGAAATTAAAGAATTACTTTTGGGGCAGTTCAGGTTAGGTAGTTTGGTTGGGTTGAGAGACTAAAAATCTAAAAATTCTGAACCTTCATAACAACACTTTTCTTTCTTTCCCACAAATAACAGCCATCCATTAGTTTACCTTTAAAATGTCCTTATACCAGACTTTCCAGAGTCATTGAAGCTGGATGAACCCCCAAAACTATTGCCCTGAGATAATCTTTAAACCTTAAAGCAAAAATATCCCCTAAAGTCTTCTTGAAACCAAACAATAATTTAACTTGACTAGTAAAGAATGTCTACCTTGAGCATTATGCTCTTTTAGGATCTATCTATATGGGATCAAATTGACAACAGCAACTCGAAAGGTTAGCTAAGAAACTTAGGGGGATGTGAGTTTATGTTAATGGGGGAGGAACAACTCAGAAATGGAGGGTGAGAGGCAGGGCCAAGATTGCGGAGTAGTCAGATACTTCCAGTGGGACCCTCTTACAACAAAGACCCGGAAAAACAAGTGATTTGATTATATATGACAGTCTAGGAGCCCTGAACATCAAAGGCAGAGTTGAGGAACCGGACTGAGTAGCAGGGGGAGGGAGAGACCGTTTGGAAGCACCAAGGAGTTGCCATACCTGACCTGGAAAGAGCCTTAGCCCTTCAGGCCTGAGCAGCTTGTGGGTGAGCGGTGAGGCAGGCAAGCAGCCGTGCTCCGAAGGCACATTTTCCACACTGGGAGAGACTCCACGTGGCCACCCAGAACCAGTGAGAAACAGCCCTCCACGAAAGGTATGTACTTGTGAACAGCTTACTGCGCGGATCAAAAATACCCCCCTTAGGGAAAAAAACTCTCTCCATTTACCTCCCCGCTCCCTGCTCTGCACTGGGTCCCAGACTGGTTTCAACGATTGTCGAGTCACCTGGGCTGGAAGTAGGATCTGTCACACGCCCTGAGCCATTCTCCCAGCCTTGGAGAGTGAACAAATTAACAAACGGGAAAAAATAAACTGCCGGATCCCCTAAGCCAGGAACCAGGGTAGGCACAGCTCCTTTGCCTAAGCACAGGCATAAGGGATCCATGGACTTTGAGTGCCTTTCCCCCTGCATAGACTTGTGTGGGCCCATGTCAACAGCATAGGCCCTCATTACCGCAGTACAACAGGGTATATACTGGAACTCTAACTTGAACTGTTTCAGCTGTGAAGTGGCAGGTTCTTGACATTTGACACCGCTCTGTCCATTAAACAAAGTCTTCACCTACCCACATCAGGGGCCTGAGGAATGGTGGCTCCACCCATGCCACCTAGCCACCTGCAAGAGGGGCCCATGAATTAGAGGTGCCCCCCCAAGCCTTACAGCCAACAGCATTAGGTGCTCATAGTCCTGCTGCAAAACCCACCCACCTACGTGCTGTAGGGAACAGGGACATGCCTTCCTCCTGGATACTCGGGGGTGGCAGTCGGCCCCCTGCCTTGCTCAGAGTGTGTCCCCCTGCTACAGCCAGATGCCTCTGTCTACACCAATCACCCATGCCTGTCTAGGAGTGTAAGTGAGAGCCTATTCCACATACTTGGTGGCTATCTACCTGGGCACCTGAGCTGAATCCATACAGGAGGAGTGGGCGGACTCCTGAGCTTACATACTTAGTAACAGATCTAACTACCTGGTGACAGGATATTATAGCTTCAAAGGTGCCAATAATCAAACTAGCTCATACAAGCAGCCTATTTGAGCATATCGAAACAAGAAGCTAGGACACAGTAAGCAAACATAAAATAGATATAATAACTTATCGATGGCTCAGAGACAACAATCAATATCAAATCACGTAAAGAGGCAGTCTGTGATTGCTTCAGCAGGCTCCCAAAATAATCTAGAAATTTTCCAGAGTAGGAAAATTTCTTGGAATTACCAGAGGCCGAATACAAAAGAACAACATACAGAACGCTTCAAGAAATTAGGAAGGAAATTAAGAATACACAGAACGTGCAATAGAGGAAATTAAAAAGATCAGAGAAGAGCATAATGACAAATTTAACAGTCTGTAAGAATCCATAGAGAGACAGCAATCAAAAATCCAGAATATTAACAATAAAATTTCAGAATTAGCTCAGTAGAAAGTTAGAGGAGCAGAATTGAGTCAATGGAAGTCAGAATTAGTGACATTGAAGATAAAGCACTTGACACCAACTTATATGAGGAAAAATCAGATAAAAGGATTTTAAAAAATGAAGAAATCCTAAGAAGTATATGGCACTCTGTCAAGAGGAATAACCTACGAGTAATTGGAGTACCAGAACAGGGCAGATAACTGAAAATACAGAGAGAATTGTTGAAGATTTGTTGGCAGAAAACTTCCCTGATACCATGAAGATGACAAGGTATCTATCCAAGATGCACATCTAACCCCACATAAGGTAGATCCAAAGAAAGTCACCAAGACATATGATCAAACTTGCCAAAACCAAATATAAAGAGAGAATTTTAAGAGCAGCTAGGGATAAACGAAAAGTCAGCTTAAAAAGGAGAGTCAATAAGAGTAAGCTCGGACTACTCAGCAGAAACCATGCAGGCAAGAAGGCAAGGGGATGACATATATAAAGCCTTGAAGGAAAAAAACTGCCAGCCAAGAATTATATGTCCAGCAAACTGTCTCAAATATGATGGCAAAATTAGGGCATTTCTAGATAAACACAAGTTTAGGGAATTTGCAAAAACCAAAATTCCAAGAAATACTAAAGGGAGCCCTCTAGTTAGAAAATCAGTAACATCAGGTAACAACCCAAGACTAGAACACAGGACAGAGCAACCAGATATCAACCCAGATAGGGAAGTCACAAAAGTAAATCAAAGCTAAAACACTGAAAATAGGGAAAC
>NW_004444118.1:2226504-2229412 GCF_000243295.1 Trichechus manatus latirostris | reverse complement strand
AGCACTAGATGACTGAGACAGCCATAATCAAAACATTAACCCTACAACTGGAACAAGTAGAAGGAGAGCAGCAAAAGAAGCCCTCAGGTGCCAGAAGAAAGGAAATAATAAGAATTAGAGCAGAATTAAATGAAATAGGTAATAGAAACACAATTGAAAGAGTTAACAAGACCACAAGCTGGTTCTTTGTAAAGATCAACAAAATTGATAAACCATTGGCCAAACTGACAAAAGAAAAACGGGAGGAAGCAGATAGCCCATATAAGAAATTAAATGGATGATACCACAACAGACTCAACTGAAATTAAAAGAATCATAACAAGATACTGTGAAAATTGTACTCTAACAAATTTGAAAACCTAGAGGAAATGGACAAATTTCTAGAAACTCACTACCTACTTAAACAAACACAATCCAAGGTAGAACAACCAAATAAACACATAACAAAAGAAGAGATTGAAAAGATAGTTTAAAAACTCCCAACAGAAAAAAGCCCTGACCCAGATGACTTCGCTGGAGAGTTCTACCAAACTTTCAGAGAAGAGTTAACACCACTACTACTAAAGGTATTTCAGAGCATAGAAAACGATGGAATACTCTCAAACTCATTCTGTGAAGCCAGCATAACCCTGATACCAAAACCAGGTAAAGACACTGCAAAAAAAAGAAAATTACAGACCAATATCCCTCATGAGCATTGATGCAAAAATCCTCAACAAAATTCTAGCCAATAGAATTCAGCAACGTATAAAAAAAATAATTCACCATGATCAAGTGGGATTTATACCAGGTATGCAGGAGTGGTTCAACATTAGAAAAACAATCAGTGTAATCCATCACATAAATAAAAGACAAGAGCCACATGATCTTATCAATTGATGCAGAAAAGGGATTTGACAAAGTCTAGCACCCATTTGTAATAAAAACTTTCAACAAAATAGGAATAGAAGGGAAATTCCTCTATATAATTAAGGGCATTTATACAAAGCCAACATCCAACATCATCCTAAATGCAGAGATTTTGAAAGTATTCCCCTTGAGAACGGGAAGCAGACAAGGATGCCTTTTTTCACCACTTTTATTCAACATTGTGCTGGAGGTTCTAGCCAGAGCAGTTAGGCTAGAAAAAGAAATAAAGGGCATCCAGACTGGTAGGGAAGAAGTCATAGTATCTCTATTTGCAGATGATATGATCTTATACACAGAAAATCCCAAAGAATCCGCAAGAAAACTACTGGAACTAATAGAAGATTTCAACAAAGTTTCAGGATACAAGATAAACATACAAATATCATTTGGATTCCTTTACACCAACAAAGAGAACCTGGAAGAGGAAATCACCAAATCAATACCATTTACAATAGCCCAAAAGAACATAGAATACTTAGGAATAAATCTAACCAGAGACGTAAAAGATCTGTGCAACGAAAACTGCAAGACACTACTGCAAGAAACCAAAAGAGACCTGCATAAGTGGAAAAACATACCTTGCTCATGTATAGGAAGACTCAACATTGTGAGAATGTCAGTTCTACCCAAAGCGATCTACAGATAGAATGCAATCCTGATCCAAATTCCACTGGCATTTTTTAATGAGGTGCAAAAACAAATCACCAACTTCATATGGAAAGGGAGGAGGCCCCGAATAAGTAAAGCATTACTCAAGAAGAAGAACAAAGTGGGAGGACTCACCTGATTTTAGAACCTATTATACCGCCACGGTAGTCAAAACAACCTGGTACTGGTACAACAATAGGTACATAGACCAATGGAACAGAGTTGAGAATCCAGACATAAATTCATTCACCTATGAGGAGCAGATATTTGACAAAGGCCCAAAGTCCGTTAATTGAGGAAAAGACAGTCTCTTTAACAAATGATGCTGGCATAACTGGATATCCATCAGCCAAAAAATGAAACAAGACGCGTACCTCACACCATGCACAAAAACTAACTCACAATGGATCAAAGACTTAAATATAAAATTGAAAATGATAAAGTTCATGGAAGAGAAAATAGGAACAATGCTAGGAGCCCTAATACATGGCATAAACACAGTATGAACCATAAGTAACAATGCACAAGCACCAGAAGACAGACCAGATAATTGGGAGCTCCTAAAAATCAAACACTTACGCTCATCAAAAGACTTCACCAAAAGAGTCAAAAGACAACCTACAGACTGGGAAAAAAATTTTGGCTACGACAAATCTGATCAGTGTCTAATCTCTAAAATCTACAAGATACTGCAAAACTGCAACAACAAAAAGACAACCCAATTAAAAAATTGGCAAATGATATGAACAGGTACTTTGCCAAAGAAGATATTCAGGTGACTAACAGACACATGAAGAAATGCTTAGGGTCATTAGCCATTAGAAAAGTGCTAATCAAAACTACAATGAGATATCATCTCACCCCAACAAGGCTAGCATTAATCCAAAAAACACAAAACAGTAAATGCTGGAGAGGTTGTCAACAGACTGGAACACTTGCACACTGTTGGTGAGAATGTAAAATGGTACAACCACTTTGGAAATGGATTTGGCGCTTTCTTAAAAAGCTAGAAATAGAAGTACCATATGATCCAGCATTCCTACTCCTTGGAATATATCCTAGAGAAATAAGAGCCGTCACACGAATAGATATATGCAGACCCATGTTCATTGCAGCACTGTTCACAATAGCAAAAAGGTGGAAACAACCTAGGTGCCCATCAACAGGAGAATGGATAAACAAATTATGGTATATCCACACAATGGAATACTATGCAACAATAAAGAACAGCGATGAAACTGAAACATAACATGGAGGAAGCTGGAGGTCATTATGCTGAGTGAATTTAGTCAGTCACAGAAGGACAAATATTGTATAAGACCACTATTATAAGAATTCAAGAAAAGGTTTA
>NW_004444118.1:2224983-2226404 GCF_000243295.1 Trichechus manatus latirostris | reverse complement strand
TAACCACAAAGGAAACTAAATCCTACAAGTCAAAATAAAAAACTAGAAAAATGTAAAGACTCAGCAAACACAAAATCAGCAGTGAGAAAGATGAAAATACATGAAGAAAAATGACTCAGTGCAGAAAAGGAAGTGGAACAAAGAAACTGAACAACGCACAAAAAAAGACATCAAAATTACAGCACTAAACTCATACCTATCAATAATTACGCTGAATGTAAATGGACTAAATGCACCAATAAAGAGACAGAGAGTGGCAGATAGGATAAAAAAACACAGTCTGTCTGTATGCTACCTAGAAGAGACACACCTTAGACTTAAAGACACAAACAAACTAAAACTCAAAGTATGGAAAAAAATATATCAAGCAAACAGCACTCAGAAAAGAGCAGGAGTGGCAATATTAATCTCTGACAAAATAGACTTTAAAATCCACCACAAAGGATAAGGAAGGACACTATATACTGATTAAAGGGTCAGTACACCAGGAGGACGTAACTATAACAAATATTTACGCACCCAACGACACGGCTCCAGAATACGTAAAACTAACTAACACCACTGAAAAGAGAGAGAGACAGCTCCACTTTCGGTGAAGGACAGAACATCCAGAAAGAAGCTCAACAAGGACATGGAAGAGCTAAATGCACTCAACCAACTTGATCTCGTAGAAGTTTACCGAACACTCTACCCAAGAGCAGCCAAATATACTTTCTTTTCCAGTGCACATGGAACAATCACCAGAGTAGACCACATCTTAGGCCATAAAGCAAGCCTTAACAAAATTGAAAGCATCAAAATATTACAAAGCATCTTTTCTGACCATAAAGCCATTAAAGTAGAAATCAGCAACAGAAAAAGCAAGGAAAAAAAAATCAAACACATGGAAACTGAACAACACCTTGCTCAAAACTACCGGGTTATAGAACAAATTAAGGATGGAATAAAGAAATTCATAGACTCAAATGAGAATGAAAACATATCCTAACAGAACCTTTGGGACACAGCAAAAGCAGTGCTCAGAGATCACTTTATAGCAATAAATGCACACATCCAAAAAGAAGAAAGGGCCATTGTCATGGATTGAATTGTGTCCCCCAAAAAATGTGTGTAGCAACTTGGCTAAGTCATGATTCCCAGTATTGTATGATTGTATTATCTGATGTGATTTCCTTATGTGTTGTAAACTCTACCACTATGATGAGATTATATGTGATCTCTTCATGTGTTGTAAATTCTGTCACTGTGATTAGTTTATAGTGATGAGGTTGACAAGATAAGTGTCTTAATGCAATCTCTTTTGAGATATAAAAGAGAGAAGCCAGCAGAGATACATGGGAACCTCATACCACCAAGAAAGCAGTGCTGGGAGCAGAGCCCATCCTTTGGACCTGAGGTTCCTGCACAGAGAATCTCCCAGA